>NW_027675397.1:320000-540952 GCF_965601325.2 Salmo salar
CCCAGAGGTCTAAACCTACAGAAGGACTATAGTATGTTATAGATACTTCAGTCCCCAGAGGTCTTAACCTATAGAAGGACTATTATAGTATGTTTAGTCCCCAGAGGTCTTAACCTAGAGGACTATAGTATGTTTAGTCCCCAGAGGTCTTAACCTATAGAAGGACTATAGTATGTTTAGTCCCAGAGGTCTTAACCTACAGAAGAACTATAGTATGTTTAGTCCCAGAGGTCTTAACCTATAGAAGGACTATAGTATGTTTAGTCCCAGAGGTCTTAACCTATAGAAGGACTATAGTATGTTATAGATACTTCAGTCCCCAGAGGTCTTAACCTATAGAAGGACTATAGTATGTTTAGTCCCAGAGGTCTTAACCTACAGAAGGACTATAGTTTGTTTAGTCCCCAGAGGTCTTAACCTATAGAAGGACTATAGTATGTTTAGTCCCAGAGGTCTTAACCTATAGAAGGACTATAGTATGTTATAGATACTTCAGTCCCAGAGGTCTTAAGCTATAGAAGGACTATAGTATGTTATAGATACTTCAGTCCCCAGAGGTCTTAACCTATAGAAGGACTATAGTATGTTATAGATACTTCAGTCCCAGAGGTCTTAACCTATAGAAGGACTATAGTATGTTTAGTCCCAGAGGTCTTAACCTATAGAAGGACTATAGTATGTTTAGTCCCAGAGGTCTTAACCTATAGAAGGACTATAGTATGTTTAGTCCCAGAGGTCTTAACCTATAGAAGGACTATAGTATGTTATAGATACTTCAGTCCCCAGAGGTCTTAACCTATAGAAGGACTATAGTATGTTTAGTCCCAGAGGTCTTAACCTACAGAAGGACTATAGTATGTTTTTGTTAAAGGTCATACTTTGGCTTTTGGAGCCACATGTACTTCTTGTTCGTTGACGGAAAAGGTTACTAGCTCACTATTGTCCAAACCAGTTGTGTTAGACCTGTTTATTATATAGTAATGGTTTTAAATCAGTTATATCTACTGCACTTGAAATACCCACCCCTCCGAACTTGTTGTTTATTTTCCAATACCTAATATATTGGACATGTGTTACATAGCAATGTTTTACAATAATGATATCTACTGCAGTTGAGTTATGCTTGCTCTGTCTCCCTAACTGTTGTTCAGGTACATTACTGTATTTGACCACTAGGTGGAGACATTGACCACAGTAGCCCTCACCCTGAGGACCAACCTGTATAGGCTACCACACCCTCTCTCATTAGCGCCACCAGCTGAAGAGAGTTTCTCCCTAATTGTCTTCCCCATGCCCGACATGAACTTGTCCATTCCCTTTGTGTGATTATTCTGAGGAAGGCCATTGAAAGCTGAAACATTAAATCTTTCTAAACTTTTTCTTTTCAACAATTGAATGTTTTTGGTTGCACCTCTATTCACGTTGGTTGAGCCAAATTAGACGGTAGCCTACATGTAGCAAAACAGAACTCAACTGATTGAACATGAAATGTATGTCAATATGTTTGAAAGAGGCTTATAGCTGCTGTTTAATGCAGTCATCTCAGGTTTTCATTTTAAGCATCATTTTATATGTCGCTTGTTTGAATCAAATACAAAGACATTGACACCTTCGTATTTGTAGTCAACTTTGTTCTGAATTCATCTGCTGTCACAGAGAGACTGATAAACCATGTGATTCTATGTTTAGTTGAGATGTTCTGTGTATAAAGTCACGTGGAAGGGCAAAAAGCATCTAACAACACAATCAGCTGTTCTACTGGTCTGAGACAGGAGGTAGATTACTCAGCTGTTCTAGTGGTCTGAGACAGGAGGTAGATTACTCAGCTGTTCTAGTGGTCTGAGACAGGAGGTAGATTACTCATCTGTTCTAGTGGTCTGAGACAGGAGGTAGATTACTCAGCTGTTCTAGTGGTCTGAGACAGGAGGTAGATTACTCAGCTGTTCTAGTGGTCTGAGACAGGAGGTAGATTACTCAGCTGTTCTAGTGGTCTGAGACAGGAGGTAGATTACTCAGCTGTTCTAGTGGTCTGAGACAGGAGGTAGATTACTCAGCTGTTCTAGTGGTCTGAGACAGGAGGTAGATTACTCAGCTGTTCTAGTGGTCTGAGACAGGAGGTAGATTACTCAGCTGTTCTACGAGTGGTCGGAGGCAGGTGTTAGATCACAAGCATTTTCCAAGTGTAATGTTATTGATGGTTTCGGGAAACAGCTCTTTTACGAAATCCATGCGGGTTACTGTTATCAGCTCCTCACAACCCCAAGCTGAACATCCCCCACAACCAGAGCCTGATCGTCAAGGGGGAACCATAAACCTGCCTCTCCAACTCTCCCTGACCTGAGTGTTTTAACTCCTGAGTGTCTAGGGGGGAACCATAAACCTGCCTCTCCAACTCTCCCTGACCTGAGTGTGTTAACTCCTGAGAGTCTAGGGGGGAACCATAAACCTGCCTCTCCAACTCTCCCTGACCTGAGTGTGTTAACTCCTGAGAGTCTAGGGGGGAACCATAAACCTGCCTCTCCAACTCTCCCTGACCTGAGTGTTTTAACTCCTGAGAGTCTAGGGGGGAACCATAAACCTGCCTCTCCATCTCTCCCTGACCTGAGTGTTTTAACTCCTGAGAGTCTAGGGGGAACCATAAACCTGCCTCTCCAACTCTCCCTGACCTGAGTGTGTTAACTCCTGAGAGTCTAGGGGGGAACCATAAACCTGCCTCTCCATCTCTCCCTGACCTGAGTGTGTTAACTCCTGAGAGTCTAGGGGGGAACCATAAACCTGCCTCTCCAACTCTACCTGACCTGAGTGTGTTAACTCCTGAGAGTCTAGAGGGAACCATAAACCTGCCTCTCCAACTCTCCCTGACCTGAGTGTGTTAACTCCTGAGAGTCTAGGGGGGAACCATAAACCTGCCTCTCCATCTCTCCCTGACCTGAGTGTGTTAACTCCTGAGAGTCTAGGGGGGGGAACCATAAACCTGCCTCTCCATCTCTCCCTGACCTGAGTGTGTTAACTCCTGAGAGTCTAGGGGGGGGAACCATAAACCTGCCTCTCCATCTCTCCCTGACCTGAGTGTGTTAACTCCTGAGAGTCTAGGGGGGGGAACCATAAACCTGCCTCTCCATCTCTCCCTGACCTGAGTGTGTTAACTCCTGAGAGTCTAGGGGGGAACCATAAACCTGCCTCTCCAACTCTCCCTGACCTGAGTGTGTTAACTCCTGAGAGTCTAGGGGGGAACCATAAACCTGCCTCTCCATCTCTCCCTGACCTGAGTGTGTTAACTCCTGAGAGTCTAGGGGGAACCATAAACCTGCCTCTCCATCTCTCCCTGACCTGAGTGTGTTAACTCCTGAGAGTCTAGGGCAACCATAAACCTGCCTCTCCATCTCTCCCTGACCTGAGTGTGTTAACTCCTGAGAGTCTAGGGGGGAACCATAAACCTGCCTCTCCAACTCTCCCTGACCTGAGTGTTTTAACTCCTGAGAGTCTAGGGGGGAACCATAAACCTGCCTCTCCAACTCTCCCTGACCTGAGTGTGTTAACTCCTGAGAGTCTAGGGGGGAACCATAAACCTGCCTCTCCATCTCTCCCTGACCTGAGTGTGTTAACTCCTGAGAGTCTAGGGGGGAACCATAAACCTGCCTCTCCAACTCTCCCTGACCTGAGTGTGTTAACTCCTGAGAGTCTAGGGGGGAACCATAAACCTGCCTCTCCATCTCTCCCTGACCTGAGTGTGTTAACTCCTGAGAGTCTAGGGGGGAACCATAAACCTGCCTCTCCAACTCTCCCTGACCTGAGTGTGTTAACTCCTGAGAGTCTAGGGGGGGACCATAAACCTGCCTCTCCATCTCTCCCTGACCTGAGTGTTTTAACTCCTGAGAGTCTAGGGGGGGAACCATAAACCTGCCTCTCCATCTCTCCCTGACCTGAGTGTTTTAACTCCTGAGAGTCTAGGGGGGAACCATAAACCTGCCTCTCCATCTCTCCCTGACCTGAGTGTGTTAACTCCTGAGAGTCTAGGGGGGGAACCATAAACCTGCCTCTCCATCTCTCCCTGACCTGAGTGTTTTAACTCCTGAGAGTCTAGGGGGGAACCATAAACCTGCCTCTCCAACTCTCCCTGACCTGAGTGTGTTAACTCCTGAGAGTCTAGGGGGGAACCATAAACCTGCCTCTCCAACTCTCCCTGACCTGAGTGTGTTAACTCCTGAGAGTCTAGGGGGAACCATAAACCTGCCTCTCCATCTCTCCCTGACCTGAGTGTGTTAACTCCTGAGAGTCTAGGGGGAACCATAAACCTGCCTCTCCAACTCTCCCTGACCTGAGTGTGTTAACTCCTGAGAGTCTAGGGGGGGGGGAACCATAAACCTGCCTCTCCAACTCTCCCTGACCTGAGTGTGTTAACTCCTGGGCTACTTTATTCCCCTCTGGCTGGGGGTGGAGTCAGTGAGTCACAAACCAGTAAAATAGGTAGAGACGGGTCGCTCTCTTTCAAGCTCTGAGATTTAACGATGTTCCTATGAAGGTTCTAACGATTAATTTAGCCTTCAGATGCTTTTGGGAAACCAGGCCCTGGATAAGAACATCTGCTAAAAAAAGTGTTAAATGTAAAAAATTTACAAACAGATCACATATACATTTCTTGAATATTTAAAAAAATATATATATATATTGATGTCACAAATGTATCATTTGTACATATCTTTATTAAAAATGTAGTAATTTGTTATATTTGACTGTATGATTTCTCTGAGAGTGAGGCAGATATATATTATTACTGTATTAAACCTAGCAGTACTACTGATTTCTCTGAGAGTGAGGCAGATATATATTATTACTGTGTTAAACCTAGCAGTACTACTGATTTCTCTGAGAGGCAGATATATATTATTACTGTGTTAAACCTAGCAGTACTACTGATTTCTCTGAGAGGCAGATATATATTAATACTGTGTTAAACTTAGCAGTACTACTGATTTCTCTGAGAGGCAGATATATATTATTACTGTGTTAAACCTAGCAGTACTACTGATTTCTCTGAGAGTGAGGCAGATATATATTATTACTGTGTTAAACCTAGCAGTACTACTGATTTCTCTGAGAGTGAGGCAGATATATATTATTACTGTATTAAACCTAGCAGTAGTACTGATTTCTCTGAGAGTGAGGCAGATATATTGCATTTAGCAAAAAACATTATTTGTCTCTGAAATGAAACCATCAAGTGATAGATTTTAAACAAATACATGTCTGTCGTTGAACTACCCCATGTAATGATTAGATAGTGAAAAAACACACCAATCTCTTTACTAATTTCTTTAAACAATAAAGACTAATTTACGAACATTTCTGTAAAGTGAAATGTTGCGTTTTGTAATGAAACTCTTCTTATGTTCCCCATCTGAGCTCAGAGTAGATGAGAGATGTAATGTTTGTCTCTGTTGTGTTGAAGACTAATCAAGCAGGAGAGACCAGCCTCCCCTGTACCCAGCTGTGTGTCCATGAAGAGTGACCAGTCTATGGATACACCTATACGGTTTAGAGAGGGAGACTTTTCTACTGAACAAAGGTAAGAAGAACTCATGGGTCATGGTCAGTGAGTTAAACAACACTGTCTCTAGTCATTTCTCCTCTCACATTTTCACATTTCTTTTGGTTGTTTTCATAATCCATAGACTAATACTTTTGTCCATTTTCATAGTCCTAAAACAATATTAAACAAACACAACATTCCCTCCCTTTGTGTGTGTGTGTGTGTGTGTGTGTGTGTGTGTGTGTGTGTGTGTGTGTGTGTGTGTGTGTGTGTGTGTGTGTGTGTGTGTGTGTGTGTGTGTGTGTGTGTGTGTGTGTGTACTCCCTGGTTGAGGAGATGTAATCTCATGTTTTGTCCACAGAAACCAACAGGAGAGATCAGAGTCAGAGATTCTCAGTGGTCAGTCTTCCCAGAGTCATCAAACAGACCTGGACTCCATATTCAGTGTATGTGGTCCTGTTATGAACATTTGTTTTTGTTGACCTCAAGTAAAGTTGATCTGTCAATCATTCATTAATGTGTTAATGAGAAAGCCTTTCTTCTCTTGCTTAACTTATTTACTTCATTTATTTCAGTTGCTTGAAGAGAAAATTATGACATTTGTGAAGAACGAGCTGAAGATGTTCAAGAGGATTCTTAGTCCAGAACTCCCAGAAGGCTATGAGAGTCAGAAGCAGGATGAGGAAGTGGTGGATGCTGAAGATGAGAAGCAGGAGAGCAGTGCCAGAGAGGGGGCTCTGAAGATCACACTGCACGTCCTGAGGAAAATGAACCAGAAGGAGCTTGCTGAGACACTGGAGAAATGTAAGATCTGTCTGCCACATGTTGAATGCTGTTTTATAACATTTAAAAGCTGTAGCTAAAGTACAGCTAAAGTAGCTGTGTAACTCAATGATATTGTAGCAGCCTTAATACAACACCTTGTGACCTCATCAAGTAGCAGAAGGGATGTGATGTGGTGATTAATTTAGAGAGAGAGACAGAGAGAGACAACATTAATAATACCATCAATAACACCAATAATAATATAATCAGTCACACCAGTCTGTAATGCATTAAGAAAACGTTTACACATTTATACAGTCAGTTAAGAGAATAAATTATTATTTTAAAACTTTAACAGTCCTTCAATACTGTAGACATTAAAACAGACGTAATATTAATATCCTCTGTGTTATTTCCTCATTCAGATGAGCTTGCTGTGATTTGCCAACGTGAACTCAAATCTAATCTAAAGAAGAAGTTTCAATGTGTATTTGAGGGGATCGCTAAACAAGGAAACCCAACACTTCTCAATAAGATCTACACAGAGCTCTACATCACAGAGGGTGGAACAGGAGAGGTCAATAATGAACATGAGCTGAGACAGATTGAGACAACAACCAGGAAACATGCAAGACCAGAGACTGCAATCAAATGTAACGACATCTTCAAACCCTTAACTGGACAAGACAAACTCATCAGAACTGTGCTGACAAAGGGAGTCGCTGGCATTGGAAAAACAGTCTCTGTGCAGAAGTTCATTCTGGACTGGGCTGAAGGAAAAGCCAATCAGGATGTTCAATTTGTGTTTTCATTCCCTTTCCGGGAGCTGAATTTGATGAAAGGGGACAAACACACTTTCATTGAACTCCTCAATCACTTCTCAATGGAAACCAAAAAATCAGGAATCTCCATCTACAACAAGTACAAAGTTCTGTTCATCTTTGATGGTCTGGATGAGTGCCGACTGCCCCTAGACTTCCAGAAGAACAAGATCTGTTGTGACGTCACAGAGTCAACCTCACTGGATGTTCTGCTGACAAATCTCATCAAGGGAAATCTGCTTCCCTCTGCTCTCCTCTGGATAACTACCCGACCTGCAGCAGCCAATAAGATCCCTTCAGGGTGTGTTGACCAGGTAACAGAGGTACGAGGGTTCAATGACCCACAGAAGGAGGAGTACTTCAGAAAGAGATTCAGTGATGAGGACCTGGCCAGCAGAATCATCTCACACATAAAGACATCAAGGAGCCTCCACATCATGTGCCACATTCCAGTCTTCTGTTGGATTTCTGCAGTAGTCCTTGAACACATGCTGAAACATAAGAGAGAAGAGATGCCCAAGACTCTGACTGAGATGTACACACACCTTGTGGAGTTTTATACCAAACAGAAGAATGAAAAGTATCTTGGGGAAGAAGAGACAGGTCCCCACTGGAATAAAGAGAGCATTCTGTCACTGGGAAAACTGGCTTTTCAACAGCTTGTGAATGGCAATCTGATTTTCTATGAAGAAGACCTGAAAGAGGCTGGCATTGATGTCAATGAAGCCTCAGTGTACTCAGGATTGTGCACACAGCTCTTTAAAGAGGAATGTGTTCTGTACCAGGACAAGGTGTACTGCTTCGTTCATCTGAGCATTCAGGAGTTTCTGGCTGCTGTATATGTGTTCCTCTCATTCATCAACAACAATGAGAATCTAATGGCCGAACCGCAATCAACGTCCAGGAACCTATCTGTGATGTTCAGAGACAAATCTGAAGTTTCTTTCTACAAGAGTGCTGTGGATAAAGCCTTACACAGTGAGATGGGAAACCTGGACCTTTTCCTCCGCTTCCTTCTGGGACTCTCACTGGAGTCCAATCAGAAGCACTTACGAGATCTACTGACAAAGACAAGAAGCAGCTCAAAGACCCATGAAAAAACAGTCAAGTACATCAAGGAGAAGATCAGGGAGAATCCCTCTCCAGAGAGGAGCATCAATCTGTTCCACTGTCTGAATGAACTGAATGACCATTCTCTAGTGGAGGAGATCCAAAGCTTCCTGAGCTCAGGAAGTCTCTCAGAACCCAACCTGTCACCTGCACAGTGGTCAGCTCTGGTCTTTGTGTTGCTGACTTCAGAAAAGGAGCTGGATGTGTTTGACCTGAAGAAATACTCCAGATCAGAGGAAGGTCTTCTGAGGCTGCTGCCAGTGGTCAAAGTCTCCAGAGCTGCTCTGTGAGTACATAAAATGACATATAAGAACTAATCATCAGGCAGAAATATTCAGTTTAGGAAAAATATGTATTATAATAAGGTAATAATATTATATTGAAAAACATATTGAAAAAATGCATTGATTTTGACAATAGTATAACAATATAACCATACAATTCAAGGAGATGGGAGATGAATCTATATGTTGTTTGGGAGAATAAACCAAATGCATCGTCCATTGTCCTTCTACACTACTCGTTAAATTAACAGTATGTTTGTGAAGTCATGATGATCTCTTTGTCAGACTGTCAGGCTGTCTAGTCACAGAGGAAGGCTGTGCTTCTCTGGTCTCAGCTCTGGAGTCAAACCCCTCACACTTGAGAGAGTTGGATCTGAGTAACAATGACCTGAAGGATTCAGGAGTGAAGCTGCTCTCTGCTGGACTGGGGAAACCCCACTGTAAACTGGAGACTCTGAGGTCAGTATTCCTGTAGTTGGTCAACAAGTAATAACTGTTCACCAGATCCACATGTGTTTACCAGGCACACATAGTCCACACCATATGTGTTTGGACAGTGAAGCTTACAGTTTTCATTTTGGTGATATGCTCCAGCATGTTGGATTTGAGATCGAATGTTTCATATAGTACAGAATGTCCAGTACAGAATGTCACCTTTTTTTGAGAGTATTCATAATAATCAGTAATCATGTTTTACCATTTAGAAATGAAAGAATTTTATGTATATACAGTGGCTTGCAAAAGTATTCACCCCCCTTTGGCATTTTTCATATTTTGTTGCCTACCTGGTTAAATAAAGGTGAAATAAATAAAATAAAACAACCTGTAATTAAAATAGAATTAAAATAGATTTTGGGGGGGTCTGTATCATTTTATGTACACAACATGCCTACCACTTTGAAGATGCAAAATATTTTAATTGTGAAACAAACAAGAAATAAGAAAAAAAAGAGAACTTGACCGTGCTTAACTATTCACTCCCCAAAAGTCAATACTTTGTAGAGTCACCTTTTGCAGCTATTACAGCTGCTACTCTCTTGGGGAATGTCTCCATAAGCTTGGCACATCTAGCCACTGGGATTTTCGCCCATTTTTCAAGGCAAAACTGCTCCAGCTCCTTCAAGTTGGATGGGTTCCACTGGTGTACAGCAATCTGTAAGTCATACCACAGATTCTCAATTGGATTGAGGTCTGGGCTTTGACTAGGCCATTACAAAACAGTTACATTTTTCCCCTTAAACCACTCGAGTGTTGCTTTAGCAGTCTCAAATCTCTGGAAGACTGAAACAGGTTTCCCTCAAGAATTTCCCTGTATTTAGCCCCATCCATCATTCCTTCAAATCTGACCAGTTTCCCAGTCCCTGCCGATGAAAAACATCCCCACAGCATGATGCTGCTGGGGATGGTGTTCGCGGGGTGATGAGAGGTGTTGGGTTTGCGCCAGATATAGCGTTTTCCTTGATGGCCAAAAAGCTGAATTTTAGTCTCATCTGACCAGAGTACCTTCTTCCATATGTTTGGGGAGTCTCCCACATGCCTTTGGGTGAACACCAAACATGTTTGCTTATTTTTTTCTTTAAGCAATAGCTTTTTTTCTGGCCACTCTTCCATAAATCCCAGCTCTGTGTAGTGTATGGCTTAAAGTGGTCCTATGGACAGATACCCCAATCTCTGCTGTGTAGCATTGCAGCTCCTTCAGGGTTATCTTTGCCTCTCTGATTAACCTCTTACATCTAGATGTGCCGCTAGCGGAACGCCTCGCCAATATCCAATGATAGAGCGTGGCGCAAATTACAAACTCCTCAAAAATCCCAAAACTTCAAATTTTCAAACATATGACTATTTTACACCATTTTAAAGACAAGACTCTCCTTTATCGAACCACACTGTCCGATTTCAAAAAGGCTTTACAACGAAAGCGAAACATTAGATTATGTCAGGAGAGTACCCAGCCAGAAATAATCACACACCCATTTTTCAAGCTAGCATATAATGTCACAAAAACCAAAACCACAGCTAAATGCAGCACTAACCTTTGATGATCTTCATCAGATGACACTCCTAGGACATTATGTTATACAATACATGCATGTTTTGTTCAATCAAGTTCATATTTACATCAAAAACCAGCTTTTTACATTAGCATGTGACGTTCAGAACTAGCATACCCACCGAACACTTCCGGTGAATTTACTAAATTACTCACGATAAACGTTCACAAAAAACATAACAATTATTTTAAGAATTATAGATAGAGAACTCCTTTATGCAATTGCGGTGTCCGATTTTAAAATAGCTTTTCGGTGAAAGCACATTTTGCAATATTCTGAGTAGATAGCCCGGCCATCATGGCTAGATGTTTTGACACCCACCAAGTTTGGCACTCACCAAACTCAGATTTACTATAAGAAAAATTGGATTACCTTTGCTGTTCTTCGTCAGAATGCACTCCCAGGACTTCTACTTCAACACCCAATGTTGTTTTGGTTCCAAATAATCCATAGTTATATCCAAATTGCTGCGTTTTGTTCTTGCGTTCAAGACACTATCCGAAGGGTGAAGCGCCGGCGCATATCGTGACAAAAAATGTCAAAATATTCCATTACCGTACTTCGAAGCATGTCAAACGCTGTTTAAAATGAATTTTTATGCAATTTTTCTTGTAAAATAGCGATAATATTCCGACCGGGAGACCTGTCAGTGTTTTCGTTGAAACACTGACAGTTGAAAATGGAGTCTTCACATGCATGCGCGCGCCCGTGTCATTGTTCTCAGAGCGACCACTTTCCAAATGCGCTACTGTTTTTCGCCCAGGGACTGCAGAGTCATCATTCCCCGTTCTGGCGCCTTCTGAGAGCCTATGGGAGCCTTAGAAAGTGTCACGTTACAGCAGAGATCCTCTATTTTCCATAAAGAGGCTATAGAAAGACAAGAAATGGTCAGAGAGGGCACTTCCTGTATGGAATCTTCTCAGCTTTTGGCCTGCCATATGAGTTCTGTTATACTCACAGACACCATTCAAACAGTTTTAGAAACTTTAGGGTGTTTTCTATCCACATCTACTAATTATATGCATATTCTAGTTTCTGGGCAGGAGTAATAACCAGATTAAATCGGGTACGTTTTTTATCCGGCCGTGAAAATACTGCCCCCTATCCTAAACAGGTTAATGCCCCCCTTGCCTGGTCTGTGAGTTTTGGTGGGCGGCCCTCTCTTGGCAGGTTTGTTGTGGTGCCATATTCTTTCCATTTTTTAATAATGGATTTAATGGTGCTCCGTGGGATGTTCAAAGTTTCTGATATTTTTTTATAACCCAACCCTGATCTGTACTTCTCCACAACTTTTTCCCTGACCTGTTTGGAGAGCTCCTTGGTCTTCATGGTACCGCTTGCTTGGTGGTGCCCCTTGCTTAGTGGTGTTGTAGACTCTGGGGCCTTTCAGAACAGGTGTATATATACTGAGATCATATGACAGATCATGTGACACTTAGATTGCACACATGTGGAGTTTATTTAACTAATGATGTGACTTCTGAAGGTAATTGGTTGCACCAGATATTATTTATGGGCTTCATAGCAAAGGGGGTGAATACATATGCACGCACCACTTTTCTGTTTTTAACTTTATTTTTTAAACAAGTCATTTTTTTTTATTTCTCTTGACCAATTTGGACTATTTTGTGTTTGTCCATTACATGAAATCCAAATAAAATCAATTTAAATTACATGTTGTAATGCAACAAAATGGGAAAAACGCCAAGGGGGATGAATACTTTTGCAAGGCACTGTAGTTCTACCATTTGAAGAAGTCTTAATTATTTGGACAAATTCACTTATATTGTATTAAAGTAGTCATAAGTTTAGTATTTGGTCCCATATTCCATGCCTGCAGTGATTACATCAAGCTTGTGATTCTACTAACTTGTTGAATTCATTTGCAGTTTGTTTTGATTGTATTTTAGTTAATGTTTTTCCTAATAGAAACTGATTGGTGAATAATATCCTGTCATTTTGGAGTCACTTCACTTGTATTGTCAGTAAGAATAATTCAAGAATGATGATGAATGAGAAAGTTACAGAGGCACAAGGATCATACCCCCTCTGTTATTGGAAACGGTGAGAGGTTAGTATGTTTTGTTGTATCCTCTGTTATTGGTAATGGTGAGAGGTTAGCATGTTTTGTTGTAGCCTCTGTTATTGGTAGTGGTGAGAGGTTAGCATGTTTTGTTGTAGCCTCTGTTATTGGTAATGGTGAGAGGTTAGCATGTTTTGTTGTAGCCTCTGTTATTGGTAATGGTGAGAGGTTAGCATGTTTTGTTGTATCCTCTGTTGTTGGTAATGGTGAGAGGTTAGCATGTTTTGTTGTAGCCTCTGTTATTGGTAATGGTGAGAGGTTAGCATGTTTGGTTGTAGCCTCTGTTATTGGTAATGGTGAGAGGTTAGCATGTTTTGTTGTAGCCTCTGTTATTGGTAATGGTGAGAGGTTAGCATGTTTTGTTGTAGTCTCTGTTATTGGTAATGGTGAGAGGTTAGCATGTTTTGTTGTAGCCTCTGTTATTGGTAATGGTGAGAGGTTAGCATGTTTTGTTGTAGCCTCTGTTATTGGTAATGGTGAGAGGTTAGCATGTTTTGTTGTAGCCTCTGTTATTGGTAATGGTGAGAGGTTAGCATGTTTTGTTGTAGCCTCTGTTATTGGTAATGGTGAGAGGTTAGCATGTTTTGTTGTAGCCTCTATTATTGGTAATGGTGAGAGGTTAGCATGTTTTGTTGTAGCCTCTTTTATTGGTAATGGTGAGAGGTTAGCATGTTTTGTTGTAGCCTCTGTTATTGGTAATGGTGAGAGGTTAGCATGTTTTGTTGTAGCCTCTGTTATTTGAAATGGTGAGAGGTTAGCATGTTTTGTTGTAGCCTCTGTTATTGGTAATGGTGAGAGGTTAGCATGTTTTGTTGTAGCCTCTGTTATTGGTAATGGTGAGAGGTTAGCATGTTTTGTTGTATCCTCTGTTATTGGTAATGGTGAGAGGTTAGCATGTTTTGTTGTAGTCTCTGTTATTGGTGATGGTGAGAGGTTAGCATGTTTTGTTGTAGCCTCTGTTATTGGTAATGGTGAGAGGTTAGCATGTTTTGTTGTAGCCTCTGTTATTGGTAATGGTGAGAGGTTAGCATGTTTTGTTGTAGCCTCTGGTTTTGGTAATGGTGAGAGGTTAGTATGTTTTGTTGTAGCCTCTGTTATTAGTAATGGTGAGAGGTTAGCATGTTCTGTTGTGGCCTCTGTAACTTTCTCACTCATTCTGATTCATGATTCATTCATGATTTTTCTTAATCATGGCATCATCAGAATTTAATTTTTAATCGTCAATCACATACAGTTGAAGTCGGAAGTTTACATACACTTAGGTTGGAGTCATTAAAACGTGTTTTTGAACCTCTCCACAAATTTCTTGTTAACAAACTATATAGTTTTGGCAAGTCGGTTAGGACATTACTTTGTGCATGACACAAGTAATTTTTGAATCAATTGTTTACAGACAGATTATTTCACTTATAATTCACTGTATCACAATTCCAGTGAGTCAGAAGTTTACATACACTAAGTTGACTGTGCCTTTAAACAGCATGGAAAATTCCAGAAAATTAAGTTATGGCTTTAGAAGCATCTGGTAGGCTAATTGACATCATTTGGATGTATTTCAAGGCCTACCCTCAAACTCAGTGCCTCTTTACTTGACATCATGGGAAAATGAAAAGAAATCAGCCAAGATCTCAGAAAAAAAATTGTAGACCTCCACAAGTCTGCTTCATCCTTGGGAACAATTTCCAATCGCCTGAAGGTAACACGTTCATCTGTTCAAACAATAGTACTCAAGTATAAACACCATGGGACCACACAGCCGCCATTACCCTCAGGAAGGAGACACGTTCTGTCTCCTAGAGATTAATTTACTTTGGTGCAAATCAATCCCAGAACAACAGCAAAGGACCTTGTGAAGATGTTGGAGGAAACAGGTACAAAAGTATCTATATCCACAGTAAAACGAGTCCTATATCGACATAATCTGAAAGGTTGCTCAGCAAGGAAGAAGCCACTGCTCCAAAACCACCATAAAAAAGCCAGACTACAGTTTGCAACTGCACATGGGGACAAAGATCGTACTTAGCCACATTTAAAATGTTTGCTTCACTGTCAAAATAGCTATGGTGTGGACTGTATACTCAATACAATCTAAATATGATACCTCACTGTCTGTCTTTTGACTGATACTGCTTTTAAACTGGTCTGGTGAGTCTACTCAAATATTTGTACTATACATGTTTCTATCTTCAGGCAATACTTTGATCATTTGTCATTTTTAATGATGATACATTAATTTACGAATAGATATGGCAGGTTTCAGGACACTGATATCTGAAAAATGTTGAAAAATTATACTGCCACTATTTTCACCACCAAAGCATAGCAGTGTGATTTTAATATGATTTGACTCTTTGCAGGCTGTCAGGCTGTCTAGTCACAGAGGAAAGCTGTGCTTCTCTGGTCTCAGCTCTGAGGTCAAACCCCTCACACCTGAGAGAGCTGGACCTGAGTAACAATGACCTGAAGGATTCAGGAGTGAAGCTGGTCTCTGCTGGACTGGAGGATCCCCACTGTAAACTGGAGACTCTGAGGTCAGTATTCCTGTAGTTGGTCAACAAGTGATAACTGTTCACTAGATCCACATGTGTTTACCAGACACACATAGTCCACACCATATGTGTTTGGACAGTGAAGCTTACAGTTTTACATTTGGTGCAATGCTCCAGCATTTTGGATTTGAGATGTTTCATATTAGGTGACCTTACAGAATGTCACCTTTTAGTTGAGGGTATTTTCATATATATCTGTTTTACCGTTTAGAAATTAAAGCACTTTCTGTACGTAGTTCTCCCATTTGAAGAAGTCTTAATTATTTGGACAAATTCACTTATATTGTATTAAAGTAGTCATAAGTTTAGTAGTTGTACCATATTCCATGCCTGAGGTGATTACATCAAGCTTGTGATTCTATAAACTTGTTGAAATCATTTGCAGTTTGTCTTGGTTGTGTTTTGGATGATGTTTTTCCTAATAGAAACTGAATGGTGAATAATGTCCTGTCATTTTGGAGTCACTTCACTTGTATTGTCAGTAAGAATAGAAGATGTTTCTGAACACTTCTACGTTCATGTGGATGCTACCATGATTATGAATAATCATGAATGAATCGTTAATGATGATGAATGAGAAATTTACAGAGGCACAAAGATCAGACCCCCTCTGTTATTGGTGTTATTCTGTATACTTCTGGCCCTTCTTTGGACACTGTGTTAACTAACCTCTAGACGAGCTTCAATGCCATACAACTCTCCTTCCGTGGCCTCCAACTGCTCTTAAATACAAGTAAAACTAAATGCATGCTCTTCAACCGATCGCTGCCTGCACCTGCCCGCCTGTCCAGCATCACTACTCTGGACGGTTCTGACTTAGAATATGTGGACAACTACAAATACCTATGTGTCTGGTTAGACTGTAAACTCTCCTTCCAGACTCACTATAAGCATCTCCAATCCAAAGTTAAATCTAGAATTGGCTTCCTATTTCGCAACATAGCCTCCTTCACTCATGCTGCCAAACATACCCTCGTAAAACTGACCATCCTACCGATCCTCGACTTCGGCGATGTCATTTACAAAATAGCCTCCAATACCCTACTCAATAAATTGGATGCAGTCTATCACAGTGCCATCCGTTTTGTCACCAAAGCCCCATATACAGTGGGGGAAAAAAGTATTTGATCCCCTGCTGATTTTGTACGTTTGCCCACTGACAAAGAAAGGATCAGTCTATAATTTTAATGGTTTATTTGAACAGTGAGAGACAGAATAACAACAAAAACATCCAGAAAAACTCATGTCAGAAATGTTATAAATTGATTTGCATTTTAATGAGGGAAATAAGTATTTGACCCCCTCTCAATCAGAAAGATTTCTGGCTCCCAGGTGTCTTTTATACAGGTAACGAGCTGAGATTAGGAGCACACTCTTAAAGGGAGTGCTCCTAACCGCAACTTTGCTTCTGGTACGCAAGCTGTTTTCATTAGTTCCCCGCATCCAGTGCAAGCGGGAGGGATTGTTAATTCCGCTACCGAACTGCCCCTAATCAAAACCAAACAAAACGGCCTAAACCCAGCTGTCAGAAAACACAGAAAATGTCACTTTTTTCAATGTGTCAATCACTCTCGAGTCATCTGGGACCCGCGGGCTAAGCCCAAGGGACTACTATGAGGGCACTGGAACATTCGTAGTGTCATTCCAAAAAGTGATCAAATTCAACATCTACTCACAGACTCCAACCTTACTTCCTCTGCCTCTCAGAGACATGGCTCCATACAAACTCTCCATGTGCTGCTTTGATTGTGCCTGGCTACAATGTTTTCAGGAGAAACAGGATTGAAGGAAGAGGAGGGGGTCTGATGATTTACATTAAAGAACATATCCGATGTAAACAAATTGAGTGGTCATGTGATAATGAACTAGAATGTATTGGCCTGAACGTTACACTGTCTCCCCAAATGTCCTTTACCCTTATTGGAATGTATAGACCACCTTCCACCAAAAGTGTGTTTTTTGATCAGTTTAATAACATGCTTAGGGAATGTGATTTTGGGAAGGAGGTCATCTTAATGGGAGATTTTAATATTAATTATGAAGACAAGTCTTGTAGGAAAACCCTCAAACGGATCACTAATACCTTTGACCTTACACAGCTCGTTAAAGGGCCAACCAGGGTGACTTGTTGCTCTAAAACACAGATTGATTTGGTGTTCAGTAATAAACCAGAGAGAGTGACTAAATCATTCAATATGGTTACTGGGCTATCTGATCATAATTTGACACTTATAGCCAGAAAGTTGTCTAAGAGCAGGTTTAAGCTCTCTACTGTTAGAAAGCCGGATCAACTAAGAATACCTAAGATCGAATTAAACTATTTTGAAAAAGCAATTAATGGAATTAACTGGAATGATCTCTTGTCCTATACAGACGTGGAAGCTGATAGTGAGGTTTTTCTATCCACAATCCAGGCTACAATAAATGGTTTCCTAAAGAAAATCAAATCCAAACCTGGCCAAAAGAGCACTCTTCCTGGGCTAAATGGAGAAATGTGGAAATTGATGAAAGAACGAGATTATGCTCTAAAAACAGCCCTAAAATCCAAATTAGAGCATGACAGACGTAGGTTTACCATGTTGAGAAATAAGGTGATGAAAGAAATCAGACAGGCCAAGGCAAACTTTTTTATTAACATAATTGGTGAGGCAAAGGGAAATTGTAAATTGATCTGGGAGAATCTAAAAAAGTTAACAGGGAAAGACCATAGTAACACTGCAAAAAGACTAGAAATCATGGTGAATAACAATCTAACACAGGATGCAGTCGAAATAGCAATAGCCTACAATTCCTACTTTATTGACTCTGTCAAGGTACTGACACAGAACCCCTCCACTGGTTTATTGGGCTCAGTGCTAGTGAATGACGCTCAACCTGTCTTCATCATAAGGGAGGTTTCTGAGTCAAAGGTGAACAAGGTGATTAGCTCACTAAAGAACTCTAAAGCCAAAGATGTGTTTGGGCTGGACTCTACCTTTCTTAAAAACTACAAAGAGTCACTCATTGGCCCCATTACTAAGGTCACCAACACATCTATTGGTCTGGGGGTGTTTCCAAGGGTATGGAAGTCAGCCATAATAACGGCCATCTTTAAATCGGGCGACCCTGCTGATGTGAGTAACTACAGGTCCATTAGTACACTACCTGTAGTGTCGAAGGTTGTTGAAAAGTGTGTAGCAGAACAACTGATTTCCCACCTCAACAACAGCCCCTTCACATTACACTCCATGCAGTTTGGCTTCAGAGCGAAACACTCCACAGAAAAGGCCAACTGCTTTCTTCTGGAAAATGTGAAGTCCAAGATGGACAAAGGGGGCGTTGTTGGGGCTGTGTTTCTGGACCTAAGGAAGGCTTTCGATACTGTTAACCATGAGATTCTCATCACAAAATTGTCCAAGTTCAACTTTTCCCCCGATGCCTTGAGATGGATGAAATCATACCTTGAAGGCAGAACTCAGTGTGTCAGAGTGAGCAATGAGCTGTCGCCCACTCTTAGTTATGATATGGGCGTGCCCCAAGGGTCAATACTGGGGCCCCTCCTGTTCAGCTTGTACAATAATGATCTGCCTTCCGTCTGCACTGGGTCTGAAGTTCAAATGTATGCAGATGATTCAGTGATATATGTGCATGCAAAGAGCAAACTACAAGCTGCACAAGAACTCACTACTGTAATGGTCCAGGTTACAAAGTGGCTCAGTGACTCGTGTTTGCATCTCAATGTGAAAAAAACAGTTTTCATGTTCTTCACAAAGAGGGCAACAGATGCTACTGAGCCAGTTGTCTATGTGTCAGGGGAGAAGCTCCAGGTGGTATCTGATTTTAAGTACCTTGGAATCATACTTGATTCCAACCTCTCTTTTAAAAAGCATGTGAAAAAGGTCATTCAAATAACCAAATTCAACCTAGCTAATTTCCGATTTATACGAAATTGTTTGACCACAGAGGTAGCAAGACTGTACTTCAAATCGATGATACTCCCCCACTTAACATACTGCTTGACTAGTTGGGCCAAAGCTTGCTATACAACATTAAAACCTATTCAGTCTGTCTACAAACAGGCTCTCAAAGTGCTCGATAGGAAGCCCAATAGCCATCATCACTGTTACATCCTCAGAAAGCATGAGCTCCTGAGTTGGGAAAATCTTGTGCAATACACCGACGCATGTCTTGTATTCAAGATACTAAATGGCCTAGCTCCCCCTCTCCCCCTCCGCTCCCCCTCCACTCAGTATTTTTGTTAAACAGAAAACCCAAACATATGGCAGCAGATCCACAAGGTCTGCCATGAGAGGTGACTGTATAGTTCCCTTATTAAGGAAAAGCACCTTTAGTAAATCCGCTTTCTCTGTGAGAGCGTCCCATGTCTGGAATACACTGCCATCAGACACACATAACTGCACCACATATCACACTTTCACAAATTGCATGAAGACATGGCTAAAGGTCAATCAGATTTGTGAACATAATCACTAGCTGTGTATTACCACTTTCCATGTTGTCTGTTGTCTGTAGCTTGTGAGGTGTGGAAACACTTTGTTGCTTTTATGGATTTTGTCTTGTTGCTTTTTGTTCTATGTTGCTCTGTCTGTATGCTACGTCTTGCTTGTTCTATGTTGCTCTGTCTGTATGCTATGTCTTGCTTGTTCTATGTTGCTCTGTCTGTATGCTATGTCTTGCTTGTCCTATGTTACTCTGCGTGTGCTCACTGTTCAATGATTGTCTATATTGTAATTGTTTTTAATAACCTGCCCAGGGACTGCGGTTGAAAATTAGCCGGCTGGCTAAAACCGGCACTTTTACTGAAACGTTGATTAATGTGCACTGTCCATGTAAAAATAAAATAAACTCAAACTCAAACTTGTTACCTGTAAAAAAAGACACCTGTCCACAGAAGCAATCAATCAATCAGATTCTAAACTCTCCACCATGGCCAAGACCAAAGAGCTCTCCAAAGATGTCAGGGACAAGATTGTAGACCTACACAAGGCTGGAATGGGCTACACGACCATCGCCAAGCAGCTTGGTGAGAAGGTGACAACATTTGGTGCGATTATTCACAAATGGAAGAAACACAAAAGAACTGTCAATATCCCTCGGCCTGGTGCTCCATGCAAGATCTCACCTCGTGGAGTTGCAATGATCATGAGAACGGTGAGGAATCAGCCCAGAACTCCACGGGAGGATCTTGTCAATGATCTCAAGGCAGCTGGGACCATAGTCACCAAGAAAACAATTGGTAACACACTACGCCGTGAAGGACTGAAATCCTGCAGCGCCCGCAAGGTCCCCCTGCTCAAGAATACATATACATGCCCGTCTGAAGTTTTCCAATGAACATCTGAAAGATTCAGAGGACAACTGGGTGAAAATGTTGTGGTCAGATGAGACCAAAATGGAGCTCTTTGACATCAACTCAACTCACCGTGTTTGGAGGAGGAGGAATGCTGCCTATGACCCCAAGAACACTATCCTCACCGTCAAACATGGAGGTGGAAACATTATGCTTTGGGGGTGTTTTTCTGCTAAGGGGACAGGACAACTTCACTGCATCAAAGGGACGATAGACGGGGCCATGTACCGTCAAATCTTGGGTGAGAACCTCCTTCCCTCAGCCAGGGCATTGAAAATGGGTTGTGGATGGGTATTCCAGCATGACAATGACCCAAAACACACGTCCAAGGCAACAAAGGAGTGGCTCAAGAAGAAGCACATTAAGGTCCTGGAGTGGCCTAGCCAGTCTCCAGACCTTAATCCCATAGAAAATCTGTGGAGGGAGCTGAAGGTTCGAGTTGCCAAACGTCAGCCTCGAAACCTTAATGACTTGGAGAAGATCTGCAAAGAGGAGTGGGACAAAATCCCTCCTGAGATGTGTGCAAACCTGATGGCCAACTACAAGAAACGTCTGACCTCTGATTGCCAACAAGGGTTTTGCCACCAAGTACTAAGTCATGTTTTGCAGAGGGGTCAAATACTTATTTCCCTCATTAAAATGGAAATAATTGTATAACATTTTTGACATGTGTTTTTCTTGATTTTTTTTGGCTGTTATTCTGTCTCTCACAGTTCAAATAAACCTACCATTAAAATTATAGACTGATCATTTCTTTGTCAGGGTGCAAACGTACAAAATCAGCAGGGGATCAAATACTTTTTCCCCCCACTGTACTACCCACCACTGCGACCTGTACGCTCTCGTTGTCTGGCCCTCGCTTCATACTCGTCGCTAAACCCACTGGCTCCAGTTCATCTACAAGACCCTGCTAGGTAAAGTCCCCCCTTATCTCAGCTCGCTGGTCACCATAGCAGCACCCACCTGTAGCACGCGCTCCAGCAGGTATATCTCTCTGGTCACTCCCAAAGTCAATTCCTCCTTCAGCCGCCTCTTCTTCCAGTTCTCTGCTGCCAATGACTGGAACGAACTACAAAAATCTCTAAAACTGGAAACACTTATCTCCCTCACTAGCTTTAAGCACCAGCTGTCAGAGCAGCTCACAGATTACTGCACCTGTACATAGCCCCTCTATAATTTAGCCCAACTACCTCTTCCCCTACTGTATTTATTTATTAAGCTCCTTTGCACCCCATTATTTCTACTTTGCACTTTCTTCCACTGCATATCTACCATTCCAGTGTTTTACTTGCTATATTTTATTTACATTGCCACCATGGCCTTTTTTTGCCTTTACCTCCCTTATTTCACTTCATTTGCTCACATTGTATATAGACTTATTTTTCTACTGTATTATTGACTGTATGTTTGTGTAATACCCTTGTTTGAACCAAGTATTGAGTTTATTTGTTATAATTAATTGGTATTATATTTAAAAGATGACTGAATTGCTCCTAAACTGTAATGTTGTTAATGCATTATGCTTTTTGAAGAAATATTTATTTAATGTATAAGTGAATAGTTTGTTTTACTTTGAAGTTTACGTTTTGACCAATAAGGTCGCTTGTTAAGTTGTGGCCAATGGGAGTTGACCTGGTTAACGGGAGGGAAAAAGACGTTGATGAAAGGATGGACGTTTTACCTCAGGACGGTTGGTGAAGAAAAATTATAAAAGAAGACGACAGAACTACAACAAAACCCATAGCTACTAAGACATGAAGGGAAATACATGCTTTATTTAATAAAAGAGTTGTTATAATTTAGTTAAAACTTAGTAAAGACTGAAGCTACCGTCTCGTTGTGGAGGTATTAGCCAGCTAGAGGTTAGCCTAGCATCGGGAGATAATTGCTTGGGAAGCTTAACGAGTTCGTGTTGCCATGGGGATATCGGTTACTAAGGAATACTGTCTGCATGGGTAGCTGTGTTGCCATGGGGATATCGGTTACTAAGGAGTACTGTCTGCATGGGTAGCTGTGCTGCCTTGGACTTGGTGAGGAAACCTGCATGGAACTGCCATACTTCGCTGAGGGAATATCTACCATGTAGTGAGTAACCACAATGTGAGGTGCTTAATTTGGACACGGGTTGTGCACGACTCATTGGGGTTTATTATTTTTATTTTTTTATTTTGATGTTGTGTCTGAACATGTATTTGTGTTTGAAAATGTTTTAATACACATATGGAACATTATGTATGTTGCCTTGGTGGAGTCATTAATTGTTTTAATTTAATGCATGGGATGGTTTATCCTGATTCAATAACAGAAACCTATAATCATTTCATCTGAAGTTAATACCCTATTGTCATAACCCTAGATAGTTTACAATAGGAATTCTTATTGGAGATGTCCTTCTCACCTAACATCCCATGCTGCTGAGATACTCTACATATGTTAATATTGTGAGAGTCATATTCAAGCCTAGTGAGAGGGTTACATTTGTTTAACTCCATGTGTTACTCTGTGTTGTTATATGTGTCGAACTGCTTTGCTTTATCTTGGCCAGGTCGTAATTGTAAATGAGAACTTGTTCTCAACTTGCCTACCTGGTTAAATAAAGGTGAAATAAATAAATAAATTGGTAATGATGAGAGGTTAGCATGTTTTGTTGTAGCCTCTGTTATTGGTAATGGTGAGAGGTTAGCATGTTTTGTTGTAGCCTCTGTTATTGGTAATGGTGAGAGGTTAGCATGTTTTTGTTGTAGCCTCTGTTATTGGTAATGGTGAGAGGTTAGCATGTTTTGTTGTATCCTCTGTTATTGGTGATGGTGAGAGGTTAGCATGTTTTGTTGTGGCCTCTGTTATTGGTAATGGTGAGAGGTTAGCATGTTTTGTTGTGGCCTCTGTTATTGGTAATGGTGAGAGGTTAGCATGTTTTTGTTGTAGCCTCTGTAATTGGTAATGGTGAGAGGTTAGCATGTTTTGTTGTAGTCTCTGTTATTGGTAATGGTGAGAGGTTAGCATGTTTTGTTGTAGCCTCTGTAACTCTCTCACTCATTATTATTCATGATCTTTCTCAATCATGGTAGTCACAGGCTTGATGTAGTCATTGCAGTCAAAGAATATGGGACCAAATAATAAACTTTTGACTAATTTAATACACTATGAGTGAATTGGTCAGAAAACATATGACTTTTTTAAATAGGGGGACTAGATACATGAAGTGCTTTCATTTTTCTAAATGGTGAAACAGATATGTATGAAAATATCCTCAAATAAAAGGTGACATTATATACTGTCACCTCATATGAAACATTTGATCTGAAATCCAAAATGTTGGAGTTTAGAGCCACATTTAAAATGTTATCTTCACTGTCGAAATAGATATGGTGTGGACTGTATACTCAATACAATCTAAATCTGATACCTCACTGTCTGTCTTTTGACTGATACTGCTTTTAAACTGGTCTGGTCAGTCTACTCAAATATTTGTACTATACATGTTTCTATCTGCAGGCAAAACTTTGATAATTTGTAATTTATAATATGATACTTTAATTTACGAATAGATATGGAAGGTTTCAGGACACTGATATATCTAAATATGTTGAAAAAATATACTGCTACTATTTTCACCACCAAAGAATAGCAGTGTGATTTTAATATGATTTGACTCTTTGCAGGCTGTCAGGCTGTCTAGTCACAGAGGAAGGCTGTGATTCTCTGGTCTCAGCTCTGAGGTTAAACCCCTCACACCTGAGAGAGCTGGACCTGAGTAACAATGACCTGAAGGATTCAGGCGTGAAGCTGCTCTCTGCTGGACTAGGGAATCCCCACTGTAAACTGGAGACTCTGAAGTAAGTATTATCAGATATGAAAGTACTTTATGCATGTAGTTCTCCCATTTGAAAAAGTCGTAATTATTCGGACATATTACTTATAGTGTATTAAAGTAGTCATAAGTTTAGCATGTTGTCCCATATTCCATGCCTGCTGTCACTTTTCTCTAAGACAGAACGCAGAAGCAGACCAGGTGAGTAAAATGAAGGTGAGTATTTATTGGTAGTCTTGATGTGTAATTTGAGTGATCCAGGAGACGGAGCGGCAGCGGAGGTGAGTTGATGAGAGTAGATGGGTGGATTCAATGACGTCACTGTATCCACCGACGGCCAGGCAAGGGAGTTGAATGTTCCGGGAGGATGACTGTAGACAGAGTAAACGGGGGGGGGGAGTAACCAGTAACAAGAACAAAACAACAAGGCTAGCTCAGGAAACATGAGGCTGTTCGTTGCTAACGATCCAGCAGGGAATGGATGTCAGCTCAGGGCTTATGAAGAGGTGATGATCAGGACCAGGTGTGCAGAAGGTTGATGAGATGCAGGTGTAGGGTAATCACTAGATCTCCCGCCTAACTTCGTCGCCTGGCAACCAGATAGGTTTCTGAACGCACCCTTAGACTCCAAACAGAAAACAGTCAGCTCAGGCAGAAACAGACTCAGGAAGCGGGATTCCTGACACCTGCAGTGAGGCTTGTGATTCTACTAACAAAGATCAAACCCCCTCTGTTATTGGTAATGGTGAGAGGTTAGCATGTTTTGTTGTAGCCTCTGTTATTGGTAATGGTGAGAGGTTAGCATGTTTTGTTGTAGCCTCTGTTATTGGTAATGGTGAGAGGTTAGCATGTTTTGTTGTAGTCTCTGTTATTGGTAATGGTGAGAGGTTAGCATGTTTTGTTGTAGTCTCTGTTATTGGTAATGGTGAGAGGTTAGCATGTGTTGTTGTAGCCTCTGTTATTGGTAATGGTGAGAGGTTAGCATGTTTTGTTGTAACCTCTGTTATTGGTAATGGTGGGAGGTTAGCATGTTTTGTTGTAGCCTCTGTAATTGGTAATGGTGAGAGGTTAGCATGTTTTGTTGTAGTCTCTGTTATTGGTAATGGTGAGAGGTTAGCATGTTTTGTTGTAGCCTCTGTTATTGGTAATGGTGGGAGGTTAGCATGTTTTGTTGTAGCCTCTGTAATTGGTAATGGTGAGAGGTTAGCATGTTTTGTTGTAGCCTCTGTAACTCTCTCACTCATTATTATTCATGATCTTTCTCAATCATGGTAGTCACAGGCTTGATGTAGTCATTGCAGTCAAAGAATATGGGACCAAATAATAAACTTTTGACTAATTTAATACACTATGAGTGAATTGGTCAGAAAACATATGACTTTTTTAAATAGGGGGACTAGATACATGAAGTGCTTTCATTTTTCTAAATGGTGAAACAGATATGTATGAAAATATCCTCAAATAAAAGGTGACATTATATACTGTCACCTCATATGAAACATTTGATCTGAAATCCAAAATGTTGGAGTTTAGAGCCACATTTAAATTGTTATCTTCACTGTCGAAATAGATATGGTGTGGACTGTATACTCAATACAATCTAAATCTGATACCTCACTGTCTGTCTTTTGACTGATACTGCTTTTAAACTGGTCTGGTCAGTCTACTCAAATATTTGTACTATACATGTTTCTATCGGCAGGCAATACTTTGATCATTTGTCATTTTTAATGATACATTCATTTACGAATAGATATGGAAGGTTTCATATGTTGAAAAATTATACTGCTACTATTTTCACCACCAAAGAATAGCAGTGTGGTTTTAATATGATTTGACTCTTGCAGGCTGTCAGGCTGTCTAGTCACAGAGGAAGCCTGTGATTCTCTGGCCTCAGTTTTCAGTTCAAACCCCTCACACCTGAGAGAGCTGGACCTGAGTAACAATGACCTGAAGGATTCAGGCGTGAAGCTGCTCTCTGTTGGACTAGGGAATCCCCACTGTAAACTGGAGACTCTGAGGTCAGTATTATCAGATATGAAAGTACTTTATGCATGTAGTTCTCCCATTTGAAAAAGTCGTAATTATTCGGACATATTACTTATAGTGTATTAAAGTAGTCATAAGTTTAGCATGTTGTCCCATATTCCATGCCTGCTGTCACGTTTCTCTAAGACAGAACCCAGAAGCAGACCAGGACAAGGTGAGTATTTATTGGTAGTCTTGATGTGTAATTTGAGTGATCCAGGAGACGGAGCGGCAGCGGAGGTGAGTTGATGAGAGTAGATGGGTGGATTCAATGACGTCACTGTATCCACCGACGGCCAGTCAAGGGAGTTGAATGTTCCGGGAGGATGACTGTAGACAGAGGAAACGGGGGGGGGAGTAACCAGTAACAAGAACAAAACAACAAGGCTAGCTCAGGAAACATGAGGCTGTTCGTTGCTAACGATCCAGCAGGGAATGGATGTCAGCTCAGGGCTTATGAAGAGGTGATGATCAGGACCAGGTGTGCAGAAGGTTGATGAGATGCAGGTGTAGGGTAATCACTAGATCTCCCGCCTAACTTCGTCGCCTGGCAACCAGACAGGGTGCGTTCAGAAACCTTAGACTCCAAACAGAAAACAGTCAGCTCAGGCAGAAACAGACTCAGGAAGCGGGATTCCTGACACCTGCAGTGAGGCTTGTGATTCTACTAACAAAGATCAAACCCCCTCTGTTATTGGTAATGGTGAGAGGTTAGCATGTTTTGTTGTAGTCTCTGTTATTGGTAATGGTGAGAGGTTAGCATGTTTTGTTGTAGCCTCTGTTATTGGTAATGGTGAGAGGTTAGCATGTTCTGTTGTAGACTCTGTAACTTTCTCTCTCATTATTATTGATGATTCATTCATGATTTGTATTAATCATGTTATCATCAGGATTAATTTAGTGTTTAGAAACATGTTATCTACTCACTTAGACAGAAAATTATCCAGTCATCATCCACCATTTTATTATTGGGCAAAACACAACCAAAACAAACTGCAAATGCAACCAACTAGTTTACAACCAAACACTAATCTTTTGACTACTTTAATACACTATGAGTGAATTGGTCAAAATACTTAGGACTTCTTCAAATAGGGGGACTAGATACATAAAGTGCTTTCATTTTTAAACGTGAAACAGATATGTATGAAAATATCCTCAAATAAAAGGTGACATTTTATACTGTCACCTCAAATGAAACATTTGATCTCAAATCCAAAATGTTGGAGTATAGAGCCACATTTAAAATGTTATCTTCACTGTCAAAATAGATATGGTGTGGACTGTATACTCAATACAATCTAAATCTGATACCTCACTGTCTGTCTTTTGACTGATACTGCTTTTAAACTGGTCTGGTCAGTCTACTCAAATATTTGTACTATACATGTTTCTATCTGCAGGCAAAACGTTGATAATTTGTAATTTATAATATGATACATTAATTTCTGAATAGATATGGAAGGTTTCAGGACACTGATATATCTGAATATGTTGAAGAAATATACTGCCACTATTTTCACCACCAAAGAATATCAGTGTGGTTTTAATATGATTTGACTCTTTGCAGGCTGTCAGGCTGTCTAGTCACAGAGGAAGGCTGTGCTTCTCTGGTCTCAGCTCTGGAGTCAAACCCCTCACACCTGAGAGAGCTGGACCTGAGTAACAATGACCTGAAGGATTCAGGAGTGAAGCTGCTCTCTGCTGGACTGGGGAAACCCCACTGTAAACTGGAGACTCTGAGGTCAGTATTCCTGTAGTTGGTCAACAAGTGATAACTGTTCACCAGATCCACATGTGTTTACCAGACACACATAGTCCACACCATATGTGTTTGGACAGTGAAGCTTAAAGTTTTAAATTTGGTGCTATGCTCCAGCATGTATCTTCTCACTTAGACAGAAAACATCCACCATTTTAATATTGTGCAAAACATAACCCAAAACACAACCAAAACAAACTGCAAATGCAACACACGACTTTGAGTCACAAGCTTGATGTAGTTGTTGCATTAAAGGAATATGGGACCAAATACTAAACGTTTGACTATTTTAATACACTATGAGTGATTTGGTCAGAATACTTATGACTTCTTCAAATGGGGGGACTAGATACATAAAGTGCTTTTATTTGTCTAAATGGTGAAACAGATATGAATTAAAATATCCTCAAATAAAAGGTGACATTATATACTGTCACCTCACATGAAACATTTGATCTGAAATCCAAAATGTTAGAGTTTAGAACCACATTTAAAATGTTATCTTCACTGTCGAAATAGATATGGTGTGGACTGTATACTCAATACAATCTAAATCTGATACCTCACTGTCTGTCTTTTGACTGATACTGCTTTTAAACTGGTCTGGTCAGTCTACTCAAATATTTGTATTATACATGTTTCTATCTGCAGGCAAAACTTTGATAATTTGTCATTTCTAATAATGATACATTAATTTATGAATATATATGGCAGGTTTCAGGAGACTGATGTATCTGAATATGTTAATAAAAATATACTGCTTCTATTTTCACCACCAAAGCATAGCAGTGTGATTTTAATATGATTTGACTCTTTGCAGGCTGTCAGGCTGTGGAGTCACAGAGGAAGGCTGTGCTTCTCTGGTCTCAGCTCTGAGGTCAAACCCCTCACACCTGAGAGAGCTGGACCTGAGTAACAATGACCTGAAGGATTCAGGAGTGAAGCTGCTCTCTGCTGGACTGGGGAATCCCCACTGTAAACTGGAGACTCTGAGGTCAGTATTCCTGTAGTTGGTCAACAAGTGATAACTGTTCACCAGATCCACATGTGTTTACCAGACACACATAGTCCACACCATATATGTTTGGACAGTGAAGCTTACAGTTTTAAATGTGGTGCTATGCTCCAGCATTTTGGATTTGAGATCGAATGTTTCATATTAGGTGACAGTACAGAATGTCACCTTTTATTTAAAGGTATTCATACATATACAGTCGTGGCCAAAAGTTTTGAGAATGACACAAATATTAATTTTCACAAGTCTACTGCTTCAGTGTCTTTAGATATTTTTGTCAGATGTTACTATGGAATACTGAAGTATAATTACAAGCATTTCATAAGTGTCAAAGGCTTTTATTGACAATCACATGAAGTTGAAGCAATGAGTCAATATTTGCAGTGCTGACCCTTCTTTTTCAAGACCTCTGCAATCTGCCCTGGCATGCTGTCAATTAACTTCTGGGCCACATCCTGACTGATGGCAGCCCATTCTTGCATAATCAATGCTTGGAGTTTGTCAGAATTTGTGGGTTTTTGTTTGTCCACCTGCCTCTTGAGGATTGACCACAAGTTCTCAATGGGATTAAGGTCTGGGGAGTTTCCTGGCCATGGACCCAAAATATCGATGTTTTGTTCCCAGAGCCACTTAGTTATCACTTTTGCCTTATGGCAAGGTGCTCCATCATGCTGGAAAAGGCATTGTTCGTCACCAAACTGTTCCTGACTGGTTGGGAGAAGTTGCTCTCGGAGGATGTGTTGGTACCATTCTTTATTCATGGCTGTGTTCTTAGGCAAAATTGTGAGTGAGCCCACTCCCTTGGCTGAGAAGCAACCCCACACATGAATGGTCTCAGGATGCTTTACTGTTGGCATGACACAGGACTGATGGTAGCGCTCACCTTGCCTTCTCCGGACAAGCTTTTTTCCGGATGCCCCAAACAATCGGAAAGGGGATTCATCAGAGAAAATGACTTTACCCCAGTCCTCAGCAATCCAATCCCTGTACCTTTTTCAGAATATCAGTCTGTCCCTGATGTTTTTCCTGGAGAGAAGTGGCTTCTTTGCTGCCCTTCTTGACACCAGGCCATCCTCCGAAAAACTCACACCTGCCTGCTGCCATTCCTGAGCAAGCTCTGTACTGGTGGTGCCCCGATCCCGCAGCTGAATCAACTTTAGGAGACGGTCCTGGCGTTTGCTGGACTTTCTTGGGCGCCCTGAAGCCTTCTTCACAACAATTGAACCGCTCTCCTTGAAGTTCTTGATGATCCAATAAATGGTTGATTTAGGTGCAATCTTACTGGTAGCAATATCCTTGCCTGTGAAGCCCTTTTTGTGCAAAGCAATGATGACGACACGTGTTTCCTTGCAGGTAACCATGGTTGACAGAGGGAGAACAATGATTCCAAGCACCACCCTCCTTTTGAAGCTTCCAGTCTGTTATTCGAACTCAATCAGCATGACAGAGTGATCTCCAGCCTTGTCCTCGTCAACACTCACACCTGTGTTACCGAGAGAATCACTGACATGATGTCAGCTGGTCCTTTTGTGGCAATGTTTTTGGGGGATTCAGTTCATTTGCATGGCAAAGAGGAACTTGGCAATTATTTGCAATTGATCTGATCACTCTTCATAACATTCTCGAGTATACGCAAATTGGCATCATACAAACTGAGGCAGCAGACTTTGTGAAAATTAATATTTGTGTCATTCTCAAAACTTTTGGCCAAGACTGTATTTTTTACCGTTTTAGATATGAAAGCACTTTCGGCATCTAAACTCAGCAAAAAAAGAAACATCCCTTTTTCAGGACCCTGTCTTTCAAAGATAATTCGTAAAAATCAAAATAACTTCACAGATCTTCATTGTAAAGGGTTTAAGCACTGTTTCCCCATGCTTGTTCAATGAACCATAAACAATTAATGAACATGCACCTGTGGAACGGTCATTAAGACACTAACAGCTTACAGATGGTAGGCAATGAAGGTCACAGTTATGATAACTTAGGACACTAAAGAGGCCTTTCTACTGACTCTGAAAAACACCCAAAGAAAGATGCCTAGAGTCCCTGCTCATCTGTGTGAACGTGCATTAGGCATGCTGCAAGGAGGCATGAGGACTGCAAATGTGGCCAGGGCAATAAATTGCAATGTCCGTACTATGAGACGCCTAAGACAGCGCTACAGGGAGACAGGACGGACAGCTGTTCGTCCTCACAGTGGCAGACCATGTGTAACAACACCTGCGCAGGATCGGTACATCTGAACATCACACCTGCGGGACAGGTACAGGATGGCAACAACTGCCCGAGTTACACCAGGAATGCACAATCCCTCCATCAGTGCTCAGACTGTCCTCAATAGGCTGAGAGAGGCTGGGCTGAGGGCTTGTAGGCCTGTTGTAAGGCAGGTCCTCACCAGACATCACCGGCAACAACGTCGCCTATGGGCACAAACCCACCGTTGCTGGACCAGACAGGACTGTCAAAAAGTGCTCTTCACTGACGAGTCGAGGTTTTGGCTCACCAGGGGTGAGGGTCGGATTCGCGTTTATCGTCGAAGGAATGAGCGTTACACCGAGGCCTGTACTCTGGAGCGGGATTGATTTGGAGGTGGAGGGTCCGTCATGGTCTGGGGCAGTGTGTCACAGCATCATCGGACTGAGCTTGATGTCATTGCAGGCAATCTCAATGCTGTGCGTTACAGGGAAGACATCCTCCTCTCTCATGTGGTACCCTTCCTGCAGGCTCATCCTGACATGACCCTCCAGCATGACAATGCCACCAGCCATACAGCATGTTCTGTGCGTGATTTCCTGCAAGACAGGAATGTCAGTGTTCTGCCATGGCCAGCGAAGAGCCCGAAATCTCAGTCCCATTGAGCACATCTGGGACCTGTTGGATCGGAGGGTGAGGGCTAGGGCCATTCCCCCCAGAAATGTCCAGGAACTTGCAGGTGCCTTGGTGGAAGAGTGGGGTAATCTCACATCAAGAACTGGCAAATCTGGTGCAGTCCATGAGGAAGAGATGCACTGCAGTTCTTGATGCAGCTGGTGGCCACACCAGATACTGACTGTTACTTTTGATTTTGACCCCCCCCCTTTGTTCAGGGACACATTATTCCATTTCTGTTAGTCACATGTCTGTGGAACTTGTTCAGTTTATGTCTCAGTTGTTGAATCTTGTTATGTTCATACAAATATTTACACATGTTAAGTTTTCTGAAAATAAACGCAAATGACAGTGAGAGGACGTTTCTTTTATTGCTGAGTTTAGTTCTCCCATTTGAAGAAGTCTTAATTATTTGGACAAATTTATTTAATCATAAGTTTAGTATTTAGTCCCATATTCCATGCCTGCAGTGATTACATCAAGCCTGTGATTCTACTAACTTGTTGAATTCATTTACAGTTTGTCTTGGTTGTGTTTTGGATGATGTTTTTCCTAATAGAAACTGAATGGTGAATAATGTCCTGTCATTTTGGAGTCACTTCACTTGTATTGTCAGTAAGAATAGATGTTTCTGAACACTTCTACATTCATGTGGATGCTACCATGATTATGAATAATCAGGAATTAATTGTGAATAATGAGGAATGAGCCTCTGTTATTGGTGATGGTGAGAGGTTAGCATGTTTTGTTGTAGTCTCTGTTATTGGTAATGGTGAGAGGTTAGCATGTGTTGTTGTAGCCTCTGTTATTGGTAATGGTGAGAGGTTAGCATGTGTTGTTGTAGCCTCTGTTATTGGTAATGGTGAGAGGTTAGCATGTTTTGTTGTAGCCTCTGTTATTGGTAATGGTGAGAGGTTAGCCTGTTTTGTTGTAGCCTCTGTTATTGGTTATGGTGAGAGGTTAGCATGTTTTGTTGTAGCCTCTGTTATTGGTAACGGTGAGAGGTTAGCATGTTGTGTTGTATCCTCTGTTATTGGTAATGGTGAGAGGTTAGCATGTTTTCTTGTAGCCTCTGTTATTGGTAATGGTGAGAGGTTAGCATGTTTTGTTGTATCCTCTGTTATTGGTAATGGTGAGAGGTTAGCATGTTTTGTTGTAGTCTCTGTTATTGGTAATGGTGAGAGGTTAGCATGTTTTGTTGTAGCCTCTGTTATTGGTAATGGTGAGAGGTTAGCATGTTTTATTGTAGCCTCTGTTATTGGTAATGGTGAGAGGTTAGCATGTTTTGTTGTATCCTCTGTTATTGGTAATGGTGAGAGGTTAGCATGTTTTGTTGTAGCCTCTGTTATTGGTAATGGTGAGAGGTTAGCATGTTTTGTTGTAGCCTCTGTTATTGGTAATGGTGAGAGGTTAGCATGTTTTGTTGTAGCCTCTGTTATTGGTAATGGTGAGGGGTTAGCATGTTTTGTTGTAGTCTCTGTTATTGGTAATGGTGAGAGGTTAGCATGTTTTGTTGTATCCTCTGTTATTGGTAATGGTGAGAGGTTAGCATGTTTTGTTGTAGCCTCTGTTATTGGTAATGGTGAGAGGTTAGCATGTTTTGTTGTAGCTTTGTAACTTTCTCACTATTATTCATGATTCATTCATGATTTTTCTTAATCATGGCATCATCAGGATGCTTTTAGTAGTGTTTAGAAACATGTTATCTACTCACTTATAAATAAAATGACTCCAGTCACCATCTGTAATGAACACGATGGGAGACAGAGAGCTGGTTTCAAGTGCAGGGCTCAGCAGGTGTTTATTGTAAAGGACCACAGGTCCAGGGCTCAGCAGGTGTTTATTGTAAAGGACCACAGGTCCAGGGGCAGGCAGAAGATCAAAAAGGGTCCAAAAATGCAACAGGCAGGGAAAAGGCCGTGGTCCGGGAGATCAGGCAATAGGTTGATAACAGGAAATCCAATGGGCTAAGGTACAGGCAGGGAATAGGTTGATAACAGGAAATCCAATGGGCTAAGGTACAGGCAGGGAATAGGTTGATAACAGGAAATCCAATGGGCTAAGGTACAGGCAGGGAATAGGTTGATAACAGGAAATCCAATGGGCTAAGGTACAGGCAGGGAATAGGTTGATAACAGGAAATCCAATGGGCTAAGGTACAGGCAGGGAATAGGTTGATAACAGGAAATCCAATGGGCTAAGGTACAGGCAGGGAATAGGTTGATAACAGGAAATCCAATGGGCTAAGGTACAGGCAGGGAATAGGTTGATAACAGGAAATCCAATGGGCTAAGGTACAGGCAGGGAATAGGTTGATAACAGGAAATCCAATGGGCTAAGGTACAGGCAGGGAATAGGTTGATAACAGGAAATCCAATGGGCTAAGGTACAGGCAGGGAATAGGTTGATAACAGGAAATCCAATAGGCTAAGGTACAGGCAGGGAATAGGTTGATAACAGGAAATCCAATGGGCTAAGGTACAGGCAGGGAATAGGTTGATAACAGGAAATCCAATGGGCTAAGGTACAGGCAGGGAATAGGCAAAAGGCGTCGTTAGGGAGGCAGGGAGGCAGGCAAAAACTATCATACACGGGAGGAGTAAATTAAAGGAAACTCAGCGCTCCGAATAGCCGTGTGTCGCAAATCAAACATTACATCACAATGATGGGGGTGCAAAGAACTGAACTAAATAGAGTTTGATAATGACATACAGGTGTGTGAACAGGTGATCAGAATTCAGGTGACTGGGATCTGGAGAGTGAGCTGCGTTCAGGGGGATCTACGTGTTTGAGAGTGTGAGCTGGAAGCAGACGTTACACCATCCACCATTTTAATATTGGGCAAAACACAACCCAAAACACAACCAAAACAAACTGAAAAATCAATCAACGAGTTTGAGTCACAAGCTTGATGTAGTCGCTGCGTTCAAGGAATATCGGATCAAATACTCAACTTGTGACTACTTTAAGCCACTATGAGTGAATTGGTCAGAAAACATATGACTTCTTTAAATAGGGGGACTAGATACATAAAGTGCTTTCATTTTTCTAAATAATGAAACAGATATGTATGAAAATATCCTCAAATAAAAGGTGACATTATATACTGTCACCTCATATGAAACATTTGATCTGAAATCCAAAATGTTAGAGTTTAGAACCACATTTAAATTGTTATCTTCACTGTCAAAATAGATATGGTGTGGACTGTATACTCAATACAATCTAAATCTGATACCTCACTGTCTGTCTTTTGACTGATACTGCTTTTAAACTGGTCTGGTCAGTCTACTCAAATATTTGTACTATATATGTTTCTATCTGCAGGTAACACATTGATAATTTGTAATTTATAATATGATACATTCATTTCTGAATAGATATGGAAGGTTTCAGGACACTGATATATCTGAATATGTTGAAGAAATATACTGCCACTATTTTCACCACCAAAGAATATCAGTGTGGTTTTAACATGATTTGACTCTTTGCAGGCTGTCAGGCTGTCTAGTCACAGAGGAAGGCTGTGCTTCTCTGGTCTCAGCTCTGAGGTCAAACCCCTCACACCTGAGAGAGCTGGACCTGAGCTACAATCACCCAGGAGACTCAGGAGTCAGACTGCTCTCTGCTGGACTGGAGGATCCACACTGCAGACTGGAGAAACTCAAGTATGTGGAGGGTTTATGTCAATGTTCATATCAGACATGTTTGACTTTTCAGGCTAGTTAATACAAACATTCTGACCACCACTTGGACAAAGCTATATGCTGTGTGTGTGTGTGTGTGTGTGTGTGTGTGTGTGTGTGTGTGTGTGTGTGTGTGTGTGTGTGTGTGTGTGTGTGTGTGTGTGTGTGTGTGTGTTAGTTCAGGTGTATCCCTCAATGACTGTCTGTTCTTCTGCTTACCGCTACAGTGTGGAACATGGTGGAGAGAACAGAATGAAACCTGGACTTAGAAAATGTGAGTGTTGACTGCTGTGAAGAATATGACTAAGAATAAGTCTTAATTCAAGTTAAGTCAAAGACCACCATCATTACTGACTTGGTCATATTAAATATCAGCTGTAGTTCTACAGAAGCAGAAATCAGGGACACCAACGTTTACAAAGAGTTGATGTGTGTGTGTGTGTGTGTGTGTGTGTGTGTGTGTGTGTGTGTAATTAATGTGAATAAGTGTGTTTTATATTACCATACAGTATAACATATGATCATTCAACAAGTCTCAAGTTACCTTAACTTCTCCTTTTGATACCTAGAAACATCTACATTTAAATGAATTAGTGAAAAGTGAGTTAACATTCTAATGTGAATGATGATGATTTCTAATATTGTGTCTGGTTTCATCCATCAGATGTCTGTGATCTCACACTGGACCCAAACACAGTAAACAGACGCCTCTCTCTGTCTGAGGAGAACAGAAAGGTGACATGGAGGAGAGAGAAGCAGCCGTATCCTGATCACCCAGAGAGATTTGAGGACTATAGACAGGTGCTGTGTAGAGAGGGTCTGACTGGGCGCTGTTACTGGGAGGTAGAGTGGAGTGGGATAATGGGGGCTGGTATAGGAGTGACATATAAAGGAATCAGCAGGAGAGGAGGGATTAAGGACTGTTGTATTGGATACAATGACAAGTCCTGGTGTCTGTTCTGCGATGACAACAGTTACTCTGCCTGTCATAATAATAACTCCACTACCATAGACGTCCCCTCCTCCAGCTGGTATAATAATAACTCCACTACCATAGACGTCCCCTCCTCCAGCTGGTATAATAATAACTCCACTACCATAGACGTCCCCTCCTCCAGCTGGTATAATAATAACTCCACTACCATAGACGTCCCCTCCTCCAGCTCCCACAGAGTAGGAGTGTATCTGGACTGGTCAGCCGGCACTCTGTCCTTCTATAGAGCCTCCTCTGACACACTGACCCACCTGATCACATTCACCTCCACATTCACTGAGCCCCTCTATCCAGGGTTTGGGGTTGATTATGAATCCTCAGTGTCCCTGAAATAATAACTGGACACACACACACACACACACACACACACACACACACACACACACACACACACACACACACAAACTGGACACACGCACACACTGGACACAGACACACGCACACACTGGACACAGACACACACACACACTGGACACAGACACACACACACACACTGGACACACACACACACACACACAGGACACACACACACACACCAACACACTGGACACACACACACACACTGGACACACACACACACTGAACATACACACAGGACACACACACACACACTGGATATACACACACTCAACACACACACACACACACTGGAAACAAATTGGACACACACACACTGGACACAAAATGCACACACACTCACAGACATTCTGGACACACACACACACACACTGGACACAAACTGGACACACACATAAACATACACTCAACACACACACACACTGAACACACACACAAACACTGGGCACATACTCACACACACACACACACACACACACTCTGGACATACACACACACACTTGACACAGACACTGGACACACACACACATTTTGGACACACACACTCACACACACACACACAGGACACACACACACACTGGACACACACACACACTGGACACAAACTGGACACACACATATACACACACACACACACTGAACACACACACACTGAACACACACACACACTGAACACACACACACACACTGAACACACACACACACTGGGCACATACTCACACACACTGGACACACACACACTCTGGACACACACACACACACTTGACACAGACACTGGACACACACACGCACTGGACAGGTCCCCCTCTCCATGTAATCTGATTCATTATGATATAGGATCAGGTCCCCCCTCTCCATGTAATCTGATTCATTATGATCTAGGATCAGGTCCCCCCCTCTCCATGTAATCTGATTCATTATGATCTAGGATCAGGTCCCCCCTCTCCATGTAATCTGATTCATTATGATCTAGGATCAGGTCCCCCCTCTCCATGTAATCTGATTCATTATGATCTAGGATCAGGTCCCCCCTCTCCATGTAATCTGATTCATTATGATCTAGGATCAGGTCCCCCCTCTCCATTTAATCTGATTCATTATGATCTAGGATCAGGTCCCCCCTCTCCATTTAATCTGATTCATTATGATCTAGGATCAGGTCCCTCCTCTCCATGTAATCTGATTCATTATGGTCTAGGATCAGGTCCCCCCTCTCCATGTAATCTGATACACGTACATACATACATACACACTGTATATATACACGTACATACATACATACACACTGTATATATATACACGTACATACACACTGTATATATATACACGTACATACATACATACACACTGTATATATATACACGTACATACATACATACACACTGTATATATATACACGTACATACATACATACACACTGTATATATATACACATACATACATACACACTGTATATATATACACATACATACATACACACTGTATATATATACACGTACATACATACATACACACTGTATATATATATACACGTACATACATACATACACACTGTATATATATACATACACGTACATACATACATACACACTGTATATATATACATACACGTACATACATACATACACGTACATACATACATACACACTGTATATATATACATACACGTACATACATACATACACACTGTATATATATACATACACGTACATACATACATACATACACACTGTATATATATACATACGTGTACATACATACATACATACACACTGTATATATATACATACATACATACACACTGTATATATATACAGAAATCCACTGTTTATTTGAGGTAAAAAGGGATGACCAGAGAGTACCCATGAAGTTGTACAACATTTGACAAGACAGTCAAGACCTAAGCAGTGTGCCAGATGACCTTTGGCCTCCAATATAGGCCCCTTTCTGTGTTTGCTAAAATTGCAGCGATGCACACGCAATTTGGTTGTAGAAACTCCTCCATTCTAATGAGGAAACCACTAGTTATGGATGTAGTATATCTGCTAATGAGGAAACCACTAGTTATGGATGTAGTATATCTGCTAATGAGGAAACCACTAGTTATGGATGTAGTATATCTGCTAATGAGGAAACCACTAGTTATGGATGTAGTATATTTGGTAATGAGGAAACCACTAGTTATGGATGTAGTATATCTGGTAATGAAGAAACCACTAGTTATGGATGTAGTATATCTGGTAATGAGAAAACCACTAGTTATGGATGTAGTATATCTGGTCATGAGGAAACCACTAGTTATGGATGTAGTATATCTGGTAATGAGGAAACCACTAGTTATGGATGTAGTATATCTGGTAATGAGGAAACCACTAGTTATGGATGTAGTATATCTGGTAATGAGGAAACCACTAGTTATGGATGTAGTATATCTGGTAATGAGGAAACCACTAGTTATGGATGTAGTATATCTGGTAATGAGGAAACCACTAGTTATGGATGTAGGATATCTGGTAATGAGGAAACCACTAGTTATGGATGTAGTATATCTGCCTGGAGCAAAAATGGTGAGCGAAGATGATCGTTTTTCACAATGTATTCTGAATATTACAGCGCACTATCAGGACAAGATCAGGAGTGCTACTCAAGTAAACTCACATTAAGTTCTGTCTATTCACTAATTCAGCACTGTGGGGGAAAACTCAGGAGAGTTCTCATAGGCTGACAGCAAAAATAGCCTCCATTTACAGGTTGCATATGAGTGCATTTAACATTACTTTTGGATTATAATTGTAAAGCTCGTTTGAACCTCCTGCTTAATATGTTTGCGTTATTGTCGCAAATCAACTGCTTTACACTTAAAAAACACTTCAACCAGTAAAATGCTCTTTGGCTAGCTTTAACATCAGCCTGACAATGAGGGTTTGTACACTAAGTGTTTAACAAATTGGCCCATAACTTCACCTAACAATAACATAGACCTACTGTAGGACCCATAACTTTATCTAACAACGACATAGACGTAGGACTATAAATCATTTAATATTTCAGGTGAAACATGGACACTAAAATGTCTGTCGTGACGTTTCATAACCTGATCACCAGATAATTTTGTGAATAATCCCACTAGGCTACTCTGTAATGTGTTGTCATTCTAAATGTCCTGAATAAAGGAAAATAGCTCTGTGTGTTGAACAATAGCCTATCCATCAAGGAACAGTTCTCTACACATTATGAGCAAAGTAGGGATGTTGGATCCAACGTGGAGTGTATCTCTGTGCACAAACAGAGTAATGAGACCCTACTGTAAATCAGCCAGACAGTAACACATTATAAACATCGATTTGTTTGGGATGTTGGATCCAACGTGGAGCACGGCATAACTGTCTTTACCAGAGTAATGAATGAAGAAGCACTTTGGTTGTTGTTGCATGTCGTGATGTTTGTCATGTGACTGTCATTCAGAAAATGATTTCGTGGATCAGCTGATGATAGTTGAACATGTGACTGTAAATAAACAGCTACAGTATTAAGAATTATGTGTAATTATTGAAGAACCACGTTAATGACAGTATCCATTTGGGTGTTGTCAATAAAGTTAAGGTGACTCTTGGTTAGAACCATTGGATTTAGCAAACTCTGAAATGATTTAGGATTTCTGTGCCCATGAAAACTGTTTCCCCAGCGTAACATAAGGAGACACTAAATGTTACGTAGGTAGAGAGCATTTCAGAGATCTGAATACAAAAAACTGTCCTAACAGGACAATAACCTAAACCACAAGGCCAAATCTACACTGGAGGAGCTTACCAAGATGACATTGACTGTTCCTGAGTGGCCTAGTTACAGTTTGGACTTAAATCATCTTGAAAGTCAATGCAAGACTTGAAAACGGCTTTCTAGCAATGATCAACAACCAACTTGACAGAACAGGAAGGATTTTAAAAAGAATAATGAATATTCACATGAAGATCAGTCTCCTATTGGATGACATCACGACTTCCCATCAAGCCAACTCCTTGAAGGCCTTACTATGACATCACTCACTCCTTCTAGTTTGCAGTTGTTAAAAAAAACACTATTTTACTCAAAACATTTATTTGTTTCCCATTAGTGTGTTTATACTTTACTGTATTTATATATCACTTTTCAACAGGAAAAGTTTAAAAATGCCTGGAGGACTTCATGGACAATTCATACAGTACAAAAACATATTTGAGTGTAGAATGCCCTTTTAAAAATCACACATTAGTTCAACAACTGCAGTTTGTGTCCCTGTTATATAAGATAGTACTCACTGTATTTACTGGTGTTAATCAGATCAATGTCCCTGTTTTATTAGATAGTACTCACTGTATTTACTGGTGTTAATCAGATCAATGTCCCTGTTTTATTAGATAGTACTCACTGTATTTACTTGTGTTAATCAGATCAATGTCCCTGTTTTATTAGATAGTACTCACTGTATTTACTGGTGTTAATCAGATCAATGTCCCTGTTTTATTAGATAGTACTCACTGTATTTACTGGTGTTAATCAGATCAATGTCCCTGTTTTATAAGATAGTACTCACTGTATTTACTGGTGTTAATCAGATCAATGTCCCTGTTTTATTAGATAGTACTCACTGTATTTACTGGTGTTAATCAGATCAATGCCCCTGTTTTATTAGATAGTACTCACTGTATTTACTGGTGTTAATCAGATCAATGTCCCTGTTTTATTAGATAGTACTCACTGTATTTACTGGTGTTAATCAGTCCTCCAGTCTTCTCTTCTTCGTCCTCCTCTAATGTGACTAATCTCCCCCCTTCATCCTTCGTCTTCATTTTCTTTCACTTCCTCCTCTTCTTTCACAATAACATCCTCCTCCTCTTTCACTCTGAACGCGTCTTCCTCTTCTTTCTCTGTAACGTCTTTCTCTTCTTCTTTCACTGTAACAGCCTCACCCTCTACTTCTTGTTTTACTGTGACATCCTCCTCTTCCTTCTCCTCTTTCACGACAACGTTCAGCCCCAGAGCTTCTTTCTCCGTCCAGCAGACCTCTTCTTTAGCAGGAGGAGAGTAGCTTAGTGAGCGCATGGTCGGGGATGTTAGCTAGCTAGGCTAGTGCTAACTTAACCAGCCAGCTAGTTGACTTACAACGTAAATATTAAATTAAATGGGGTAGCTAGTTGTTTACACATAAGTATGTTTAAATCACAGTTACAGTTAAACCAGGAAAGTGTCTAAAGAACTTGAATGTTCAGACTTTGTCGGCTAGCGAGCTACCGAGGTGGCTGCAGTTGTTGAAGAAGCGTTCCGTCCACTAGATTATACGTCACACTAGAAACATCGCCTGAAAGACACATATCGCCATCTGCTGTCTGGAGGGAGGAAACGCAGTTGAGGATGGAAAACTATTTTTATTCTTCATTGAATTATAATATTATAAAGCAGTTTAGGGAAACATTTTTTTCCTCTCCATCAAATATGAATATTATATCAACACGTACAAAGAGCAACAAGTGTTTGATTAGTTCAGATTTTTATGAGAATTTAAAACAAACTACATCTACTCCACATCTGTATTTCTGATTCAGTCAAATAACTAGATATCAAAATAAGCACCTAGTTATTGATACCCTTGATAAAGATGAGCTAAAATTACTGTATGAAATAAATAAATAAACTTTACCCACTACCAGGATATTTTAGCCCAAAACCTGGTTACCTCTCTGCTAGGAGGCTGAGACTTGGCCATAAGAGGATCTTCCAGCAAGACACATCAACATCCACAAAGAAATGGTTAATTGGGCACAAAAATCAACATTTTTAATGGCCATCTCAGTCTTCGGACTTGAACTCCATTGAAAACCTGTGGTTTGAATTGAACAGGGCAGTCCATAAGACAGACTAAATAAATCAAGGACATGGAGAGATTCTGTATGGAGGAATGGTCTAAGATCCCACCCAATGTGTTCTCTAATCTCATAAAACATTTCAGTGTCGTTATCCTCCCAAGGGGAGGGTGCTGGAGTATTGAAAACATGGGAGGCAATAATTCAGACCCCAACCTTTTGAGAATTACATTTTAAACTAAATCTCTTTCTCTGAGCAATTGTATTAGTATAAAATAATATAATTTCCTTTTTTTGTGTTGGTGTAACAATACATCATGTAGATGTATATAATGAACAGACTAGGTCTATACTGCTCCTACATGGTGTAACAATTCATCATGTAGATGTATATAATGAACAGACTAGGTCTATACTGCTACTACATGGTGTAACAATACATCATGTAGATGTATATAATGAACAGACTAGGTCTATACTGCTCCTACATGGTGTAACAATACATCATGTAGATGTATATAATGAACAGACTAGGTCTATACTGCTCCTACATGGTGTAACAATACATCATGTAGAAGTATATAATGAACAGACTAGGTTCTATCCTATTCTGCTGTATCTGTCTATGTATTACTCATCACATATGTATATACTGTATTCTATCCTATTCTACTGTATCTCTCTATGCATTACTCATCTCATATGTATATACTGTATTCTATCCTATTCTACTGTATCTGTCTATGTATTACTCATCTCATATGTATATACTGTATTCTATACTATTCTACTGTATTTTAGTCTATGCCACTCTGACATTGCTCGTCCAAATATTTATATATTCTTAATTCCATTCCTTTACTTTAGATGTGTGTATTTGTTGTGAAGTTGTTACATATTATTGCACTGTTGTCCTTGAGTGGTCCAGCCAGAGCCCGGACTTGAACCCGATCAAACATCTCTGGAGAGACCTGAAAATAGTTGTGCAGCGATGCTCCCCATCCAACCTGACAGAGCTTGAGAGGATCTGCAGAGAAGAATGGAAGAAACTACCCAAATACAGTTGTGCCAAGCTTCTAGTGTCATACCCAAGAAGACTCAAGGCTGTAATCGCTGCCAAAGGTGTTTCAACAAAGTACTGAGTTAAGGGTCTGAACACTTATGTAAATGTAGGATTGGGCCGTTGTCATCAAACTTCCATGATTAGTAAGAGATCTAAGATACCACCCAATGTGTTCTCTAATCTCATGGTGTTTGGTTTACATGTGTAGTAGAGGGATATTTCCAGTGCAGTACATGTGTAAAGGGTGTTGAGGGATAATTCCAGTACAGTACATGTGTAAAGGGTGTAGAGGGATAATCCCAGTGCAGTACATGTGTAAAGGGTGTAGAGGGATAATCCCAGTGCAGTACATGTGTAAAGGGTGTAGAGGGATAATCCCAGTGCAGTACATGTGTAAAGGGTGTAGAGGGATAATCCCAGTGCAGTACATGTGTAAAGGGTGTTGAGGGATAATCCCAGTGCAGTACATGTGTAAAGGGTGTAGAGGGATTATTCCAGTGCAGTACATGTGTAAAGGGTGTAGAGGGATAGTTCCAGTGCAGTACATGTGTAGAAGGATAATTCCAGTGCAGTACATGTGTAAAGGGTGTAGAGGGATAATCCCAGTGCAGTATATGTGTAAAGGGTGTTGAGGGATAATCCCAGTGCAGTACATGTGTAAAGGGTGTAGAGGGATTATTCCAGTGCAGTACATGTGTAAAGGGTGTAGAGGGATAGTTCCAGTGCAGTACATGTGTAGAAGGATAATCCCAGTGCAGTACATGTGTAAAGGGTGTAGAGGGATTATTCCAGTGCAGTACATGTGTAAAGGGTGTAGAGGGATAGTTCCAGTGCAGTACATGTGTAGAAGGATAATTCCAGTGCAGTACATGTGTAAAGGGTGTAGAGGGATAATCCCAGTGCAGTACATGTGTAAAGGGTGTAGAGGGATTATTCCAGTGCAGTACATGTGTAAAGGGATAATCCCAGTGCAGTACATGTGTAAAGGGTGTAGAGGGATAATCCCAGTGCAGTACATGTGTAAAGGGATAATCCCAGTGCAGTACATGTGTAAAGGGTGTAGAGGGATAATTCCAGTGCAGTACATGTGTAAAGGGATAATCCCAGTGCAGTACATGTGTAAAGGGTGTAGAGGGATTATTCCAGTGCAGTACATGTGTAAAGGGTGTTGAGGGATAATTCCAGTGCAGTACATGTGTAAAGGGTGTTGAGGGATAATCCCAGTGCAGTACATGTGTAAAGGGTGTTGAGGGATAATTCCAGTGCAGTACATGTGTAAAGGGTGTAGAGGGATAATCCCAGTGCAGTACATGTGTAAAGGGTGTTGAGGGATAATCCCAGTGCAGTACATGTGTAAAGGGTGTAGAGGGATAATTCCAGTGCAGTACATGTGTAAAGGGTGTTGAGGGATAATCCCAGTGCAGTACATGTGTAAAGGGTGTAGAGGGATAATCCCAGTGCAGTACATGTGTAAAGGGTGTTGAGGGATAATCCCAGTGCAGTACATGTGTAAAGGGTGTTGAGGGATAATTCCAGTGCAGTGGTTATTGACTGGAGACTTAAAATGCTGAAAACAGGTCCCTAGTGGAATGACAACAACATGGCTGCTTGTTAAAGAAGAGATGGAGAGAGAGACAGAGATAACCATATACATTGCACATGGACCGTAAGAAATCCTGAATGTATTGAAATGCCTGGGCTCGCAGGGGATGTGTTAGTTCATAACCCATCATTTATACCTGTTAATTCATAAACCATCATTTATACCTGTTAATTCATAACCCATCATTTATACCTGTTAATTCATAACCCATCATTTATACCTGTTAGTTCATAACCCATCATTTATACCTGTTAGTTCATAACCCATCATTTATACCTGTTAATTCATAACCCATCATTTATACCTGTTAATTCATAACCCATCATTTATACCTGTTAGTTCATAACCCATCATTTATACCTGTTAGTTCATAACCCATCATTTATACCTGTTAATTCATAACCCATCATTTATACCTGTTAGTTCATAACCCATCATTTATACCTGTTAGTTCATAACCCATCATTTATACCTGTTAATTCATAACCCATCATTTATACCTGTTAATTCATAACCCATCATTTATACCTGTTAATTCATAACCCATAATTTATACCTGTTAATTCATTACCCATCATTTATACCTGTTAGTTCATAACCCATCATTTATACCTGTTAGTTCATAACCCATCATTTATACCTTTTGCTTGAAAGGGGTGGTTCAGGCAGGCTGGCCCGCTCCCTAACCATACTTCTTACTTGACAGGAACTAATGGGGATCCATAATAAACCCTAGGAAGAGTAGCTGCTGCCTTGACAGGAAATAATGGGGATCCATAATAAACCCCAGGAAGAGTAGCTGCTGCCTTGGCAGGAACTAATGGGGATCCATAATAAACCCCAGGAAGAGTAGCTGCTGCCTTGACAGGAAATAATGGGGATCCATAATAAACCCCAGGAAGAGTAGCTGCTGCCTTGACAGGAACTAATGGGGATCCATAATAAACCCCAGGAAGAGTAGCTGCTGCCTTGGCAGGAACTAATGGGGATCCATAATAAACCCCAGGAAGAGTAGAAGAGTAGCTGCTGCCTATATTTGTGTCTCTTTACTCTCGGATTCTAAAAAGCTAATTAGCATCAAAGTAGACGACATGGAAGACTACAAATCCCTGCGAGCTCCTGCATGTCATCTCTAGCCAACACCTTTCACAGAACAGGTCACTGAATTGTCCATTGAAATACATTTTGACAATTGAATCATTGCTACATTAAGGCCTGATTGGTGGAGTGCTGCAGAGACGGTTGTCCTTTTGGAAGGTTCTCCCATCTCCACAGAGTAACTCTGGAGCTCTGTCAGAGTGAACATCGGGTTCTTGTTCACCTCCCTGACCAAGGCCCTTCTCCCACGATTTCTCAGTTTGGCCGGGCAGCCAGCTCTAGGAAGAGTCTTGGTGGTTCCAAACTTCTTCCATTTAAGAATGATGGAGGCCACTGTGTTCTTGGGGACCTTCAATGCTGAAGAAAGTTTTTGGTACCCTTTCCCAGATCTGTTTCACGACACAATCCTGTCTCAGAGCTCTATGGACAATTCCTTTGGACCTCATGGCTTGGTTTTTGCTCTGACATGCACTGTAAACTGTGGGACCTTACATAGACAGGTGTGTGCCTTTCCAAATCATGTCTAATCAATTGAATTTACCGCAGGTGGACTCCAATCAAGTTGTAGAAACATCTCAAGGATAATCAATGGAAACAGGATGCATCTGAGCTCAATTCTGAGTCTCATAGCAAAGGGTCTGAATACTCAAGTAAATACATTTGAAAAAATGTTTTTTTAAAAAAAACTGTTTTTGGTTTGTCATTATGGGGTATTGTGTGTAGATTGATGAGGGGAAAAAATTATTAAATTTTAGAATAAGGCTGTAATGTAACAAAATGTGGAAAAGTGAAGGGGTCTGAATACTTTACGAATGCACTGTATACCGCTGGTAGAGTTTTCTACCATTGGCAGTTTTGTACACAGTCATGTGATACGTGGTACAGAAAAGTCCAATCTTAGGAGAGTACATGGGAGGCACTATACAGTGTGTCTGCAGGCGGCTATCTGGTCAAAACCACTGATACAGGTGCCCCTCCACCATCTGGTGGGATGGATCATGTCTACAGAGAAACTTAGATTCAAATACTTAGATGTGTGTGTATTGGGTCTATGTTGTGAAATTGTTAGATATTACTTGTTAGATATTACTGCACTGTCGCAGCTAGAAACACAAGCATTTCAATACACCCGCAGTAACATCTGCTAAACATGTGTATGTGACCAATAAAATGTGATTTTGATTTGAAATAAACGTCCTATTTATCAAAGGTGCTTTTGTCTGGGGTCAAAATGACTCCAAAGGATTTGAATTTGTTAAAAGTCCATATTGATACAGAAACACTAAACCATGATTTAGATTTATTAAGAACAAGTTGATTGACAAAGTCATGAAGAATTGAATAAAATACATTTTGGCTATGATAAAAGATATGCCTCTGGGGTCAAAATGATCCATGTCAGAAGTATGGTTCAATGCAAATATGTAGTGGGTGTAAAGTTTGTTTTAAATTCTCACTCATTAAAAACGAATCAATCAACACATGCTTCTCTTTGAACGACTTAATATAATATTAAACTTTTCTGAAATAAATGAAAAATAAACGTTTGGTTCCTCAACTGCGTTGCCCTCCAGTCAGCAGATGGCGATGTGCGTCTTTTAGGTTCAGGCGATGCTGCCAGTGTGACGTCTAATCTAGTGGACGGGACGCTCCTTCAACAACAACAGCTAGTCAGACACCTCGGTAGCTTTCTAACAAACATAGCTACAACATTCACGCTCTTTACACTGTTTTGGTGTATATTAGTCGCTGTGTATTAAACACACTTCTGTCGTATGTACTTGTTGGCCCATTTAATGATATATTTACGTTGTTTGTCAGCTAGCTGGTTTGCTAAGTTAGCTTAGAACTAAGCTAGTCGCTAATGCTAACTAGCTAACATACCGACCATGAGTTCACTAAGCTACTCACCTCCTGATAAAGAAGAGGAGGTCTGCTGGACGGAGAAAGAAGCTCTGGTGAAAGAGGAGGAGGAGGAGGAAGAGGAGGCTGTTACAATACAAAAACAAGTAGAGGGTGAGGCTGTTACCGTGAAAGAAGAAGAGAAAGACGTTTCAGTGAAAGAAGAGGAAGACGCGTTCAGAGTGAAAGAGGAGGAGGATGTTACAGTAAAAGAAGAGGAGGAAGAGAAAGAGGAGGATGCAGTTTATGGAGTGAAAGAGGAGGAGGGGGAGATGACTGTCACATCGAAAAAGGAGGAGGAAGAAGAGGATGAAACTGGATATCTGGGCTCGGTTTCCAAAAGGCATCTTAAGGCGTCCAATGGTTCTAACGACGAACGTTCCCCGATTAACACTAGTAAGTACTGTCTTTAATACAGAGGCACAAACTCTGCAGTTGTTGAACTGATGTTTGGTGTTAAATTGTTACATCCATATTTGGACTTTAAATTATTTATTTATAGCCATTGATTCTTGAAGAATATAACACATGCCTCATGAGCTGAGTTCAACTGTTGTACCCCATCAGAACCCCAAATAAGCTTTTTTTACTCCAATGTTTAGAAACAATGTAAATCAACACTGTATAGCCTCAACATGGTTAAAACTATAATGCTGATATCATGGATGGTCAGTCCTTGCATCCATAGGTCTCTCTGTCTGTAGTTACATTTCTCCAACCCCATCATCATCTTATTACCAAAACAGTGGTGGAATTACAGATTTGTTATTGTTTGGACTGCAGATTGATTGATTGTTGTGTGGCTTGCTTAAAGGGGCAACCTAGGTTTTAAACAGAAACAAAATGGCTGTCCAGAGACTTGGTTTGGTAAACAGCTGAGGGATGGGGGAAGGAGAAATGTAACCACTCTCAAATTCATAGAGGAAGCTATTGTAGAAACCGTAACCCAACACCTAGAGACCTCTTCAAGAAGTTCAGACATCTTGGTGTAACAGTTGTAAGGTGTTGACAGTTGCTGGACCCAGGATTGAGTTCAGCTCAGGACTACCCCCTGAATGGACTACACTATAAATACAAAGACTGGCCATCCATAAGGTCAAAATTATAGTTTTTAACCAGATTTCAAGGCTATATAGTGCTTGTTTACAAACAGTGGCATTTTTCGAGCTTATGTTTTGGTTTCTGGTGGGGTAATACAGTTTAAACATTTGAGGCATTTATAAGTTATATTCTTCAAGAATCAATGGTTATATAGTAAATGGGTCTTTCTATAACTGCCAGTGTAGATTTCCTGTGGGTGTCAAATTGTTACAGCTATTGATAAGTCATTGTATAATATTCAGCCAATTTATATATGCAGCCGAAGTCCAACGAAAGCCGATACAAATTCATTGCTTTAACTAATTATGCCAAATGTTAAGAACATTTTGAGCAATGTAATAAAGTAATGACTTTTCAAATAAGTTACTTTACATGTTATTTTGGCTGACAATTTGCTAGCATGTTATTACAGCAGTATGTACCGGTATGTTATCTAGCTACCTAACGTTAGTTGGCTTCTTATACATCAAACTTGCCAGTATATGAACTATATTCTATCTAACTAACTACCCAACGTTTATTGACTTGATTATTCCCGTCATTCTTAGCTAAATGGTATAGTCGTAGTGCTTTCTCAATGGACATTCAGTTGCTTTTATAAATTCACTCTGACTATCTACTCTGATTTCAGAGCACTCTCGTCTGAGTACCAGAGAGCAGAATAATGAATTTACTAGCGCTCAACACCCGTTCAATATGTCCAGGTGTCAGTAAACGTAGGCAACAAAAACCGTAATTAAATGTTTACCAGCAGCACAGTTACAGTCACTCTGGATAACATGAAAACTGCCTAACCAGCTCTGCTAGGGCGAGTAAAATGGTCAGAGTCTCATTTGTGTCTGGAAGTAGCTTGCAAGCTAAGGTCAGAACGGTCAAATCAACCCAACTCCTCGGCCGGAGCGGCCAGTGGCTCCGAGAGCGAAACGGTCTGAATTTACAAACGGACAATCTGACAACGGTCTGAATTTATGAAGCACTCTGGTATTCAAGTTGAATTTAAAAACACACCTGAAGTCGTAAAATGTCTATCTTGTAATGTGTTATGCTAACTAGCTAGCAAGAGGTTGCATAGCAACAGCATAAACTTCCGGTAGACAGGAGAAGAGCCTCAACTGAAAGGAAACGGTTCGGTTACAGTTTACTACAATTAACTAATAGTATGTAGTATATACTCATTAAGTATGTAGTTACAGTTTACTACAATTAACTAATAGTATGTAGTATATACTCATTAAGTATGTAGTTACAGTATACTACAATTAACTAATAGTATGTAGTATATACTCATTAAGTATGTAGTTACAGTGTACTACAATTAACTAATAATATGTAGTATATACTCATTAAGTATGTAGTATACAGTATACTACAATTAACTAATAGTATGTAGTATATACTCATTAAGTATGTAGTTACAGTGTACTACAATTAACTAATAATATGTAGTATATACTCATTAAGTATGTAGTATACAGTATACTACAATTAACTAATAGTATGTAGTATATACTCATTAAGTATGTAGTTACAGTATACTACAATTAACTAATAGTATGTAGTATATACTCATTAAGTATGTAGTTACAGTGTACTACAATTAACTAATAATATGTAGTATATACTCATTAAGTATGTAGTTACAGTATACTACAATTAACTAATAGTATGTAGTATATACTCATTAAGTATGTAGTTACAGTATACTACAATTAACTAATAGTATGTAGTATATACTCATTAAGTATGTAGTATACAGTATACTACAATTAACTAATAGTATGTAGTATATACTCATTAAGTATGTAGTATACAGTATACTACAATTAACTAATAGTATGTAGTATATACTCATTAAGTATGTAGTTACAGTATACTACAATTAACTAATAGTATGTAGTATATACTCATTAAGTATGTAGTTAGTTTACTACAATTAACTAATAGTATGTAGTATATACTCATTAAGTATGTAGTTACAGTATACTACAATTAACTAATAGTATGTAGTATATACTCATTAAGTATGTAGTTACAGTATACTACAATTAACTAATAGTATGTAGTATATACTCATTAAGTATGTAGTATACAGTATACTACAATTAACTAATAGTATGTAGTATATACTCATTAAGTATGTAGTATACAGTATACTACAATTAACTAATAGTATGTAGTATATACTCATTAAGTATGTAGTTACAGTATACTACAATTAACTAATAGTATGTAGTATATACTCATTAAGTATGTAGTTAGTTTACTACAATTAACTAATAGTATGTAGTATATACTCATTAAGTATGTAGTTACAGTATACTACAATTAACTAATAGTATGTAGTATATACTCATTAAGTATGTAGTATACAGTATACTACAATTAACTAATAGTATGTAGTATATACTCATTAAGTATGTAGTATACAGTATACTACAATTAACTAATAGTATGTAGTATATACTCATTAAGTATGTAGTTACAGTGTACTACAATTAACTAATAGTATGTAGTATATACTCATTAAGTATGTAGTATACAGTATACTACAATTAACTAATAGTATGTAGTACATTTACATTTAAGTCATTTAGCAGACGCTCTTATCCAGAGCGACTTACAAATTGGTGCATTCACCTTATGATATCCAGTGGAACAACCACTTTACAATAGTGCATCTAAATCTTTTAAGGGGGGGGGGGGTTAGAAGGATTACTTTATCCTATCCTAGGTATTCCTTAAAGAGTTGGGGTTTCAGGTGTCTCCGGAAGGTGGTGATTGACTCCGCTGTCCTGGCGTCGTGAGGGAGTTTGTTCCACCATTGGGGTGCCAGAGCAGCGAACAGTTTTGACTGGGCTGAGCGGGAACTGTACTTCCTCAGAGGTAGGGAGGCGAGCAGGCCAGAGGTGGATGAACGCAGTGCCCTTGTTTGGGTGTAGGGCCTGATCAGAGCCTGAAGGTACGGAGGTGCCGTTCCCCTCACAGCTCCGTAGGCAAGCACCATGGTCTTGTAGCGGATGCGAGCTTCAACTGGAAGCCAGTGGAGAGAGCGGAGGAGCGGGGTGACGTGAGAGAACTTGGGAAGGTTGAACACCAGACGGTCTGCTGCATTCTGGATGAGTTGTAGGGGTTTAATGGCACAGGCAGGGAGCCCAGCCAACAGCGAGTTGCAGTAATCCAGACGGGAGATGACAAGTGCCTGGATTAGGACCTGCGCCGCTTCCTGTGTGAGGCAGAGTCGTACTCTGCGAATGTTGTAGAGCATGAACCTACAGGATCGGGTCACCGCCTTGATGTTAGTGGAGAACGACAGGGTGTTGTCCAGGATCACGCCAAGGTTCTCAGCACTCTGGGAGGAGGACACAATGGAGTTGTCAACCGTGATGGCGAGATCATGGAACGGGCAGTCCTTCCCCGGGAGGAAGAGCAGCTCCGTCTTGCCGAGGTTCAGCTTGAGGTGGTGATCCGTCATCCACACTGATATGTCTGCCAGACATGCAGAGATGCGATTCGCCACCTGGTTATCAGAAGGGGGAAAGGACAAGATTAATTGTGTGTCGTCTGCATAGCAATGATAGGAGAAACCATCTGAGGATATGACAGAGCCAAGTGACTTGGTGTATAGCGAGAATAGGAGAGGGCCTAGAACAGAGCCCTGGGGGACACCAGTGGTGAGAGCGCGTGGTGCGGAGACAGATTCTCGCCACGCCACCTGGTAGGAGCGACCTGTCAGGTAGGACGCAATCCAAGCGTGGGCCGCGCCGGAGATGCCCAACTCGGAGAGGGTGGAGAGGAGGATCTGATGGTTCACAGTATCAAATGCAGCCGATAGGTCTAGAAGGATGAGAGCAGAGGAGAGAGAGTTAGCTTTAGCAGTGCGTAGTATATACTCATTAAGTATGTAGTTACAGTATACTACAATTAACTAATAGTATGTAGTATATACTCATTAAGTATGTAGTTACAGTTTACTACAATTAACTAATCGTATGTAGTATATACTCATTAAGTATGTAGTTACAGTATACTACAATTAACTAATAGTATGTAGTATATACTCATTAAGTATGTAGTTACAGTTTACTACAATTAACTAATCGTATGTAGTATATACTCATTAAGTATGTAGTTACAGTTTACTACAATTAACTAATAGTATGTAGTATATTCTCATTAATTATGTAGTTACAGTTAAATTAATTAAACTCTCTTGGGCAGGTAGGACACTACCGTCCCACTCACCAACAGCCAGTGAAATAGCAGGGCGCCAAGTTCAAAACAACAAATCTCATAATTCAAACGTACAACTATTTTACACCATTTTAAAGATAAACTTCTCGTTAATCGAACCACATTGTCCGATTTCAAAAAAGGCTTTACGGCGAAAGCATAGCATTAGATTGTTAGGACAGCACCTAGACAAGAAAAAACACAGCCATTTTCCAAGCAAGGAGAGGCGTCACAAAAAAACAGAAATACAGCTAAAATTAATCACTAACCTTTGATGATCTTCATCAGATGGCACTCATAGGACTTTATGTTACACAATACATGTGTGTTTTGCTCGATAAAGTTCATATTTATATCCAAAAACCCCATTTTACATTGGCGTGTAATGTTCAGAAATGTTTTGCCTCCCAAAACTTCCGGTGAATGAGCACATGAATTTACAGAAATACTCATCATAAACGTTGACAAAATATACAACTGTTATTCAAAGAATTATAGATATACTTCTCCTTAATGCAACCGCTGTGTCAGATTTCAAAAAAACTTTACAAGAAAACACACTTTGCAATAATCTGAGTACAGCGTTCAGTCAGGAAACCAAACCCGCCATTTTGTGGAGTCAATAAAACTCAGAAATAATATTATAAATATTCACTTACCTTTGATGATCTTCATCGGAATGCACTCCCAGGAATCCCAGTTCCACAATAAATGTTCATCTGTTTCGATAAAGTCCATATATATGTCCAAATACCTCCTTTTTGTTTGCGCGTTCGGTCGAGTAATCCAAATGCACTGTGCTCGCGCAGTAAGTTCAGACGAAAAGTCAAAAAAGTTATATTACAGTTTGTAGAAACATGTCAAACGATGTATAGAATCAATCTTTAGGATGTTTTTTATCATAAATCTTCCATAATATTCCAACCGGACAAGTCCTTTGTCTTCATAAAGGAAAGAGAACTGAGCTCGTGCTCATGGCTGCGCGCGTAACAAAAATAATGGCCAACGGCCAGACACCTGACTAAATCAGCTCTTATTCTCTCCCCATTCACAGTAGAAGCCTGAAACAACGTTCTAAAGACTGTTGACATCTAGTGGAAGCCTTAGGAAGTGCAAAATGACCCCAAAGACACTGTAACTCTCACGGGTACAGAGCTAAGTCTCATGGGTGCGCACACCACTGAGCTCATGTCATTTTTTTCAGTCATCTTATTCCAAGATCTCTGATTCTCTCCTCATTCACAGTAGAAGCATGAAACAACGTTTTAAAGACTGTTGACATCTAGTGGAAGCCTTAGGAAGTGCAAAATGACCCCAAAGACACTGTATAGTGGATAGGCAATCACTTGAAAAACCACAAACCTCAGATTTCCACACTTCCTGGTTGGATTTTTCTCAGGTTTTTGCCTGCCATATGAGTTCTGTTATACTCACAGACATCATTCAAACAGTTCTGGAAACTTCAGAGTGTTTTCTATCCAAATCTACTAATAATATGCATATCCTACATTCTGGGCCTGAGTAGCAGGCAGTTTACTACGGGCACGCTTTTCATCCGGATGTCAAAATACTGCCCCCTATCCCAAAGAAGTTAACTCTCCTCTAAACGAGCTTCAATGCCAAGTCTCTATGGGGGTACCACAGGGTTCAATTTTCGGGCCGACACTTTTCTCTGTATATATCAAAGATGTTGCTCTTGCTGCGGGTGATTCCCTGATCCACCCCTACGCAGACGACACCATTCTGCATACATCTGGCCCTTCTCTGGACATTGTGTTAACAAATCTCCAGACGAGCTTCAATGCCATTCAATGCATAACTACTCTGGACGTTTCTGACTTAGAATATGTGGACAACTATAAATACCTAGGTGTCTGGCTAGACTGTAAACTCTCCTTCCAGGCTAATATTAAGCATTTCCAATCCAAAATGTAATCTAGAATCGGCTTCCTATTTCGCAACAAAGCATCTTTCACTCACGCTGCCAAACATACCCTCGTAAAACTGACTATCCTACCGATCCTTGACTTCGGCGATGTCATTTTCAAAATAGCCTCCAACACTCTACTCAGCAAACTGGATGCAGTCTATCACAGTGCCATCCATTTTGTCACCAATCCCCATGTAGCACCCACCACTGGGACCTGTATGCTCTCGTCGGCTGGCCCTCGCTACATATTCGTCGCCAAACCCACTGACTCCAGGTCATCTACAAGTCTTTGCTAGGCCACCTTATCTCAGCTCACTGGTCACCATAGCAACACCCACCCATAGCACGCACTCCAGGAGGTATATCTCACTGGTCATCCCCAAAGCCAACACCTACTTTGGCCGACTTTCCTTCCAGTTCTCTGCTGCCAATCACTGGAACAAATTGCAAAAATGTCTGAAGTTGGAGACTTATATCTATCTACCTCATTACCTTTAAGCATCAGCTATCTGATCAGCTTACCGATCGCTGCAGCTGTACATAGCCCATCTGTAAATAGCCCATCCAACTGCCTACCTCATCCCCATGTTTTTATATACTTTTTTTTGCTCTTTTGCACACCAGTATTTCTACTTACACATCATCTGCACATCTATCACTCCAGTGTTAATTTGTTAAATTGTAATTACTCTGCTTCTATGGTCTATTTATTGCCTTGCCTCCGTACTCCATTTGCACAACTGTATATAGATTTTCTATTGTGTTATTGACTGTACGTTTGTTTATTAATGTGTAACTCTGTTGTTTTTGTCGCACTGCTTTGCTTTATCTTGGCCAGGTCGCAGTTGTAAATGAGAACTTGTTCTCAACTGGCCCACCTGGTTAAATAAATAAATAAAATCTGAACTTTATTGACAACACCCAAATGGATACTGTCATTAACGCGGTTCTTCAATAATTACACATAATTCATAATACTGTAGCAAACATTATATTAAACAGGACATTCAAACGAGCCTTACAATTATAATCCAAAGTAGTGTGAAATGAACTCATCATCAACCTGGAAATGGAGGTTACTCCCCTGAGTTTTCCCCATTCACATTCAGAATACATTGTGAAAAACTAAAATCTTTGCTCACCATTTTGCTCCAGGCAGATATAGTACATCCGTAACTATCGGTTTCCTCATTAGCAGGGAGGAGTTTCTGCAATCAAATTGCCCTCGTGCCGCAATTTTAGCAAACACAGAAAGGGGCCTATATTGGAGACCAAAAGTCGCCTGGCACACTGCTTAGAGGTTCAACAACATGAATAACGTATTTCTAGCCTACAATCATTGATGTTACTACGAATGTGAAAACAAGACAAAATATGACTATTCTTGCTCATTTTAAGACAATTGTCAAATAATTTTAACATTCATTACAGACGTCAATTGTTGTTTAACATCATGGCTACACTGTTGGCATCACCTTTTACAGTGGATTACCGCTGTTGTGGGCCTTTAATCATCTGTCTGACTTTGTTGTTCACACAGGAGAGATACTTAACTATCGTGGATCCTCTGGGGAGCCTCAACAACCTCATGATGCTGACGAGGCAGAGAAGAGTCTCTCCAGATCAGAACACCTCAATAATCACCTGCAGAGATCCACAGGGAAGAGAACTCACTGCTCCTCTGACTGTGGGAAGAGATGCACCTCATCAGGCATTAAAATGAATCAGAGAATCCACACAGGAGAGAAACCTTATAGCTGTGATCAATGTGGGAAGAGTTTCACTACATCAAGCATTCTGACTGTACACCAGAGAAGACACACAGGAGAGAAACCTTATAGTTGTGATCAATGTGGGACGAGTTTTGGTCAATCTGGACATCTGACTCTACACCAGAGAACACACACAGGAGAGAAACCTTATAGCTGTGGTAAATGTGGGAAGAGTTTTGGTCAATCTGGAGATCTGACTCTACACCAGAGAACACATACAGGAGAGAAACCTTATAGCTGTGGTAAATGTGGGAAGAGTTTTGGTCAATCTGGAGATCTGACTCTACACCAGAGAACACATACAGGAGAGAAACCTTATAGCTGTGATCAATGTGGGAAGAGTTTCACTACATCAAGCATTCTGACAGTGCACCAGAGAACACACACAGGAGAGAAACCTTATAGCTGTGGTAAATGTGGGAAGAGTTTTGGTCGATCTGCACATCTGACTCAACACAAGAGAACACACACAGGAGAGAAATATTTTGGCTGTGGTTAATGTGACAAGAGATACTCTGATAAAAGGCCTCTGATCAAACATCAGAAAATACATGGAGTTGTTTCATGATATCAATGAAATAATGTCACAATGTAGAATGTTTTAACATTGTAGAAGGAGTATTTTAATTATGTCACAATGTAGAACCCTAAACGTTTGTCCCCTGTTCTATTGATTTCAACATGATATGGATATTAGCCTCAGGGGGAAAATCCAGGCTCTGAAATGGAAGAGTTACTATTTATGAGATTGAACAAAAAGTGACTAACAAAAAAAGAGTTGTGTTATACTTACCATGTTGGTGACCCACTTGAATCAAAATGCACCACTTCAAAATGTAGCGAGCTGTTTTCTACAAATTGTCCTCTAACCAGGGATGTACACATTATTCCCAGATTCCATGTGGTTTTTGAGCTGTTAGTTTAACAGGACGTGCAACCTCATCTCCCTCCTCTCGGCACAATTGATTTCAACACGTTATCGATGAGTGATGACAAATAAGTGTTGTGTTCCTTTGTTTAGTGACCCCTACATTTAAATGCATCACTCCAAAATGTGGCTGACTGTCTTCTGCAGGTTGTCCTCTAATCAGTGAGGTAAAATATATCTCCCATTTCCATGTGTTTTTTAGTTGTGTTAGTTTCAACAGCACGTACAACCTGATTTCCCCCCTAATCGATATCAGTGATTTATTGCTAAACTGTTTCTGCATTTGGACTATTGATTTGGACACATTTAAACTGTGACATTGGGTATATCTCACCTAGCAAAATGTTGTTGAAAATAAGACTTTGCCCGACATACAATATAAGTTTGGTTTTAGTTGAAAGTGAAAGTTGAAAAGAAAACAATTTAATTTCAACATACTTACAGCCTAAACACATAGTCGCAGTACAATAATCAATTATATGAACAATCCTACATCACTCCACTATTTATTTACAACATTCATGTGCTAAATGTCTTTATTCCACTACTGAAGTAGCAGGTCTGAAATCACCTCATATTTCAAACATCCAGCCTGACAAAATATACATTTTATGCCTCACCATTAAGTGAATTATTGCTAATACATATTAACAAAGGGGTGTACATTTGGTTTTTATATTTCATGTTTAATATTCATGTAAGATTTAGTAATCATAATTATTTATGCAACCAACTGACAATCTTTGGGTACAATTATATTGACATTGTTGACCTGCTTTTAGAATATCAGGGTTCATTCTCAGATGTGCCAAACCAAATGTACTAGAGCATGACATTGGGGACTGGGCCCCGATCCAACAACATGCCTATCTAGTGAACCCTGAGAAGAGAGAGAAGCTCCACAGTGAGGTGGAAAGTTACTATGGATATTGCAGGAGTTTCCTCTTGAAATCAGACATGTCCGTGTTAAGGACAACTTGGTTTCTGATTGTCTCAAGGGTGGGCAGTCAAAAATATGTGTTTTGTGTTTAGCCAGTGCGTTACCATGGATCACAATTTATTTTGACTGCACGTATTGGAGATTAGTTTTGTTTGGGCTCGTTCCAAGGAGACGAGAGTTCTAGAAGCTAGTGAGTTTTAGGAAGACGAGAGTTCTAGAAGCTAGTGAGTTTTAGAAAGAGGAGAGTTCTAGAAGCTAATGGGTTTTAGGAAGAGGAGAGTTCTAGAAACTAGTGAGTTTTAGGAAGACGAGTGTTCTAGAAGCTAGTGAGTTTTAGGATTCTATAGAAAGAAAAAGGAGAAACAAATAATACTATTGTATATTATTATTTAGAAATACGTGTTTTTTTCTTATTTTTAATTGTTGACATCCAGTAGACACCATGTTTATATTGGTGAAGGTGAATCATTGTAGTTGATTATAATGTGAAATGGAAGTTGTTTTCTGTTGGTGGTAGGCAAACTTGTCCTAAAGAAATGTAGGATATATTTGTTGTCTTAAGGGGTAAGGTGTTACAGGCTTTGGTTTTTCCATTTATTTTTTAGGTTGGACTTTAGCTCGTTAGCCCGTATAGCCCGTTTAGCTCGTTAGCACGTCTAGCTCGTTAGCCCGTCTAGCTCGTTAGCCCGTCTAGCTCGTTAGCACGTCTAGCTCGTTAGCACGTCTAGCTCGTTAGCCCGTCTAGCTCGTTAGCACGTCTAGCTCGTTAGCACGTAGGACGCACTGATTGGTGTCACCTCGTTAGTCAGTATGTGTTACACCTGTGCTGGCTTGTCCATCTCGTTAGTGGGAAGGTGTTTCACCTGAGCTGGTCCAGGTTCTATTTAAGAGTGTCTGGCCCAGTGCTCCAGTTGTCTTGATACATGTGGAGAGTCAACACCTTTAGTTGCTCCACCTTTTTGGTTTACTTCCTGTCTTTAAGTTTGGTGTGGGATTTTCTTTTGTTTTCCTCTTCTTGGGCAGATTTAGTGGGTCTCATGGTGGGTGTCTTTTAGGTCCCAGTTGTTGTTACTAGTCAACTTCCAGTGGACACCCCCATAGTGTCTTTCAGAGCCCCTCCTAAAAAACAAGCTTATATTTTGGGTTGGTTGTTGCATCCAATTAATATTTTAATCAATGGATTTTCCTTAGAATGCTAATTCGTCTTTCAGTTGTTAATCTTATGTTTGTTGTGGTAAATATTTCTGTTTATTTTCATTGTTTTATTATTTTTTCCTGTGAAGCATCCATGTCTGAAATGTGCTGTATAAATAAAGCTTGATTTGAACATATTGCAAAAGAAATTAACCCAATGACTGACAATCAACAGACTCTTGCAAAACCAATATGTATCTTGGTCCATCTTATTATGAAAACAGTATAAATTCAGTAAATCTCCCACTATGTCAAAATAGTGCTGGTATGTACGTTTAGTATCACTTTTCAACCAACCCAGTGCATTTGTTGAAGATAAATGTTTAATTCAACAATACGTCAAAGGATTCAACTACTGCAAACCGAAACAAACAAATGGATCAACCAGATCAATCCCACTTTTTCAGCCTGCTGAAGGCGTGGTGGAGTGGTAAACACCACCCCCGGCTCTACCAGGGGCTTGAGGTGGTCTCCCACAGCTCTGCTTATGTCATGTTCTGTGGCCTTGCTGTTCCATTTATTTACTGTCCCTGCAACACAGAAACACATTTAGTCATATTATATAAAACACTCAAAGTAATGGATATGGAGCATCTATGGCCTCAGTTGCACCTAAATGTGACTTCTGTCATCTGATCACTCCAAGCTGCATTAGGTTCAGATCTACCAGGATGAGCCTTTGACACAGTCAGGCCACTGATTATGCATCAGCAATGTAAAGAGATGGGGTGAATGAGTGGAAAAGTACATTTGACACAAATTACCTTCATAATATCAAAGAACAAATGTGTGTGCCTGAGGGGAAATTAACTTCATACAGCCAAGAGGGGTGAGAAATTACACCAATATCAGTGGACAATTTGCACTAATGTAAATAAACATAGATGATGGAACATATTCCCTTTAGCTGACGTGATGAACCGCTAAGGGGACATAAATATTTACCATCTAAACCATGTGTGACCTCTCACCTCTCTGGCTGTAGAAGTGTTCTTCCTAACCAGTCCCTCAACAGCTCTCTGACTGAGCTCCACCCTCACTGGGTCTTCAGAGGAGAGGAAGGCTGAGGAGGGATGGAAGGATGAATGGATCAGTCAGTCAATAAAGTGTAGAGCTGCTGTCTATGCTGTCTGACAAAATCACTATTTTAGTAGTTCGTTAAAGTAAATAAGGCTTTATGACTGCTGAATACCAACTATCAATCACTTAGATCATGTATTTTCAGGTAGAGATACATCCTTGGGACGTCCTAGCCCATTGAAGTTGACATTTAAAATGGTTAAGGTAGGGGTTAAGGTTAGGGTTTAGGATAGGGATGTCCCAAGGATCCCAGATAGCATTGACCATTGTGCATTCTTCTGTCTATTTTACATAGCAGGTGATGGGTTCTGACTTCTGAACTTGAAAATATTAAATATCCTTATTATGTGAAATTGAATGAAACAATAATGTATGTTGATGGTCATATAATGTACAATATTCCATGATGTTTCTATATGATAACAATAGAGTAATATATTTAATATGATGTACAATATTCCATGATGTTTCTATATGATAACAATAGAGTAATATATTTAATATGATGTACAATATTCCATCATGTTTCTATATGATAACAATAGAGTAATATATTTAATATGATGTACAATATTCCATGATGTTTCTATATGATAACAATAGAGTCAAATATTTAATATGATGTACAATATTCTATGATGTTTCTATATGATAACAATAGAGTCAAATATTTAATATGACATATACTCTTTTTTAACAGTTTCACTAATTCATCTGAATTAACTTAATCATTATGACACACCCCTCTCTATTGTCATTGGTTGCACTAATTGCACTGTTTGTCTACATAACCTGGTTCAAGTATTGATGACATCACCCTGAAGAAGACACAGTGATGCTGAAACGTTGGTAAATACCCAATAAATTACTGGGAGTTTATATATGGAGTGTGGGATTCTCTTTATTTTGATAGTTTATTCGCCGTTAGTCAGGACCTCCTCGCAAACTATTTTTCTGGGTGTGCGCCAGCTCATGTTTTTAAGGGTAGGTAACAACACATCCGCCATGCTGATCTTCAACACAGGGGCCCCTCAGGGGTGCGTGCTCAGCCCCCTCCTGTAGTCCCTGTTCACTCATGACTGCACGACCAGGCACGACTCCAACACCATTATTAAGTTTGCCGATGCCACAACAGTGGTAGGCCTGATCACCAACAACGATGAGACAGCCTATAGGGAGGAGGTCAGAGACCTGGCCGGGTGGTGCCAGGACAACAACCTCTCCCTCAACGTGATCAAGACAAAGGAGATGATTGTGGACTACAGGAAAAGGACGACCGCGCACGCCCCCATTCTCATCGACGGGGCTGTAGTGGAGCAGGTTGAGAGCTTCAAGTTCCTTGGTGTCCACATCACTAACAAACTATCATGGTCCAAGCACACCAAGATAATCGTGAAGAGGGCACGACAAAACCTATTCCTCCTCAAGAGACTGAAAAGATTTAGCATGGGTCCTCAGATCCTCAAAAGCTTCTACAGCTGCACCATCGAGAGCATCCTGACTGGTTGCATCTCTGCCTGGTATGGCAACTGCTCTGCCTCCGACCGCAAGGCACTACAGAGGGTAGTGCGTACAGCCCAGTACATCACTGGGGCCAAGCTCCCTGCCATCCAAGACCTCTTTACCAGGCGGTGTCAGAGGAAGCCCCCCCCCCCCCACTCTCTGTTATCATCTATGCATAGTCACTTTAATAACTCTACCTACATGTACATATTCACCGTCTCACCTCATACTGTATTGGAGCAGCAGCAGCTGACTGCCCGGTTCAACATCAGTTCACCGTCTCACCTCATACTGTATTGGAGCAGCAGCAGCTGACTGCCCAGTTCAACATCAGTTCACCGTCTCACCTCATACTGTATTGGAGCAGCAGCAGCTGACTGCCCAGTTCAACATCAGTTCACCGTCTCACCTCATACTGTATTGGAGCAGCAGCAGCTGACTGCCCAGTTCAACATCAGTTCACCGTCTCACCTCATACTGTATTGGAGCAGCAGCAGCTGACTGCCCAGTTCAACATCAGTTCACCGTCTCACCTCATACTGTATTGGAGCAGCAGCAGCTGACTGCCCGGTTCAACATCAGTTCACCGTCTCACCTCATACTGTATTGGAGCAGCAGCAGCTGACTGCCCAGTTCAACATCAGTTTACCGTCTCACCTCATACTGTATTGGAGCAGCAGCAGCTGACTGCCCAGTTCAACATCAGTTCACCGTCTCACCTCATACTGTATTGGAGCAGCAGCAGCTGACTGCCCAGTTCAACATCAGTTCACCGTCTCACCTCATACTGTATTGGAGCAGCAGCAGCTGACTGCCCGGTTCAACATCAGTTCACCGTCTCACCTCATACTGTATTGGAGCAGCAGCAGCTGACTTGATCGTTGATACTAATCATCATGTTTGAATCTGAGAGTAAATAGAGCCGACTACACTCTAAAAATGAAGGGTTCAACTGGAGTTGTTCTCAGATCCCCTAAGAACCGTAGGGTTCTTGGTCAATGAAAAACAGCCCCAAAAGGTTCTTCAAAGAACTTGTTAGAAGGTGGGTTCATCGAGGAACCTCCGTTGTTGCTGGACTTCTTCCGGGAACTTCGCAATTACAACTGAAAACGATGGTGACAAGTTTGGATGCGACAACAGTTAAAAAGGTTACGTTGGGTTGATGTTTGGCTCTGAATATGTCTCGAAATAATGTATTATAATAATATAACATACTAATAATGAATGACAATGATAGTTTTCTGTGAATATCTTCCATAACGTTACGATAGTTAATGAACGTAAATATTAGAAAGCAGGGTTTGACCGTCGGCGTTGTATGAGCTACAGTACAGTACCGTTAGCTAGCTAGCTAACGTTATGTCCTAACTAGGCACAACTAGGTTTGGATTATTTCCTCAACTTTATTCATTCCCATATATTGTATATCGTTTCCATACTGCCAACACGGCTTTACACTCATTAATGTAAGTTTCCAATCTAGAGCAGTTCTCATTTTTGTGATAATGAACTAGCTAACGTTAGCTTCGTTAACTAACTAACTAACTAACTAAGGACGGTGACCTGTCCAGACCAGATGTTACAACGAACTGAATCGTCAATGGAGGTCTTCCTCTTTATATAACCTGCTACAGCATGCAATACTATTAACTCACAAGGGGGCAGAACGTTACATGTACAATACTATCCCATTGTGGAAACGTTACATGTACAATACTATCCCATTTTGGAAACGTTACATGTACAATACTATCCCATTGTGGAAACGTTACATGGACAATACTATCCCATTTTGGAAACGTTACATGTACAATACAATCCCATTTTGGTAACGTTACATGGACAATACTATCCCATTTTGGAAACGTTACATGTCCGCCCCCTTGTGGAGGGAAATTAATATCTTAGATGGTAGCTGTAGATGGGATTCAAATGCATAATGGTATTAATACAGTGTCTAGACTACCTCTTTTGTATAAATGCCCTTCAGAATCCAAACACAGTATTGCCACGCAGCAAAATGTTGAGTAAAATCTTTCAAGTCAGCCTGATAAAATATTGAACAATTTGTGTACAAAGATATCTTGAAATGTGATATTATGCCTGTATGGCAGTACTGTTACTGTATGGCAGTACTGTATTGGCTAGTGCTTTCTCCAATATGTTCTTCTATTTTACATTACATTGTATGTTGATGACATATATCTTTAAATATTGATGTAGTACATTTACAATTACGTAATTTAGCAGACGATCTTATCCAGAGCGACTTACAAATTACAAAGTATATATATATAGATATATATATATATATTAATGCTTGTAAGACTATTATTTGACACATTTTCTCTTCCTTTGAAACTCTTATAGGACAGAACATGGACACAATGCAATTGGGATCAAGAAGAAGGTACAGATATGTTGTAGGACAGCTGCATTTGAAGTGTACATTTAACCTACATAGCAGTCAATACAAACTGAAATCTATTAGCGTACAAATGTGTGCAAATGATCTTTTCAGATCTTCTCAGAAATGAATCAAGTCCATGGAATGGATATAGACAAAAAGATAATTCAAGGACTATCAGAGGTAGAGAGGCGAGGCAGGGGTGAGGACATCATCCTGCTATTTTGACAGTCCCTGAAGGACAATACAGAAGAGGTATCTGCTCTTATTCCTTCCCTTTCTCTAATGAATTTTGTAATAAAATGAGCAAGTGTAGTAAGATCATTGCTTTACTTTACTAGGACTGGAGACCACAGCAGCGATTCTGCTCTTGCCCTACCTCTTCAATGAGGACCCGAGTGGCCTTTATGTCCGTGACAAGGTATGCCTCTGCACCAATCATCTGTTTCTTCATAAACATAGGTGTGCATGCTTATATAAAACTACAGCTGAACATTTGTTATGTGCTTTGTTAATTGTATGTGTATTAATCTTTTCTTACTTTTGTTGACACAGATTTCACCGCTCTTCACTCCTTTACTGCACATCGGTGGAAATCCATTCCACCATGAGAGTGAAATCCCGCTGGCCTTTGATGGGGAGAACATCCAGGCCCTCGAGGACGTCCCCATGGGACTTGGAGCTCTGCTACGGCTGGATTTTTTATTTTCCCTTAAATTTCCCCAAAATTTCAGAAAAACACTTATGTTCTTTAGTTAATGTGTTCTGGGGATAAGAGAAGTTGGGGTGAAGTTACCAGGGCATATATATATTATACACACATACAATTCATCATATTTTAATATATTCACAGAATCCATATAAAACGTAAGAAATTCTCAGGTAGTCACGACAACCATTCCATTTGCTTTTTCAGGGACTCTCCATAGCTACGAAGCATCTCTCCAAAAATACTCCCAGCAGAACCAAAAATAAACTTTAGTTTCCCAGACAATGACCATATTTCAACCACATTCACACAACTCTCATATCACAGTCACACAATGCTATTCTCAAACATACCTAATCAATTAGTTGTTTTTCAACAATATTTTAACCTGCAGGAATATTTTCACATTTCTATCTCATGGTTAGTTCCTAGGATAATGTAACTCATACATTTACATCTTTCAATAATTCTAAAATGGGGTCCAGATATAAAACAATTTTAGGTGCACCTTACTATCTTATACTATATCATAAATGGTCTTAACTAGTAAACACAGATTCTAGTTTTCATCCAGTTCACACAGATAGCTGACTCAGCCTCAGAGCCTCCTGACTGGGCCCTGTTTACACCTCCACACAGGAATACACACTCAGAGCCTCCTGACTGGGCCCTGTTTACACCTCCACACAGGAATACACACTCAGAGCCTACTGACTGGGCCCTGTTTACACCTCCACACAGGAATACACACTCAGAGCCTCCTGACTGGGCCCTGTTTACACCTCCACACAGGAATACACACTCAGAGCCTACTGACTGGGCCCTGTTAACACCTCCACACAGGAATACACACTCAGAGCCTCCTGACTGGGCCCTGTTTACACCTCCACACAGGAATACACACTCAGAGCCTTCTGACTGGGCCCTGTTTACACCTCCACACAGGAATACACACTCAGAGCCTCCTGACTCGGCCCTGTTAACACCTCCACACAGCAATACACACTCAGAGCCTACTGACTGGGCCCTGTTTACACCTCCACACAGGAATACACACTCAGATCCTACGAGGCTTTTCTAAAAACTACACTTTGCGTGTTTCACTCACCTCTTTTTTTAAACTACGTTCGAGATGTGGTATCCACTCGGCTCGCTGCCTCTCAGATTAAAGGTGGGTCCATTTGTTCTGTTCCCGCAGTGTGGTCTCCCTGAGATCCCAAGTTAGAGGGATCTCTGGTGCACCATTTACCCAGGTCACCAGGAGCGGTCACCAAGTCAAGATTCACATCCCCATCGCCAAATGTGGTGAATTTCTTTAATATTAATTGAGACAAACTTATCACACAAGTCAGAGTTATTCTTAAAGTAAATCTTTATTCACTTATAAGGGAGCAGGTCAATACAACACACATAAAGTCAATCAATTGGGTGCCCTATGATAATGATGGCTGGTCGAACAATCACCCCCAGATGATTCGTTGAGAGATGAATCAACCCCAGATGATTCGTTGAGAGATGAATCACCCCCAGATGATTCGTTGAGAGCCCCGAGACAAAAGTACAAAGGTCTTTTACAGCCAAGATACACCCCTTTCAACCTACATGACGAACAATAGATGTATAGAACGGGTCACAAGGTTAAGATTTGTATGAAAGATACTTATAATTCTCAGCAGACAGTATCTGCTGTAAAAACAGTACTCTTTGTGTAGAGACCAGGGTCTGGCCCTGAGGTCATCTCTCCCTGGTACCATATAGAACAGAAACATTAACTCATGTTCTGGAATGCGGTCTCTTTAGGTTTTATCACCCAAAAGACATTGCAAATCTCCTGTCAGTGTTTTCTCCCAGAGGCCCATCCTCAGTAGAACACAGACACAATAGTTCTAAGAACCCTCTATTCTGTTGCATAAAACAACCATTTGATGCAATAAAAGTATTATAACATAATGTTGCAGTTTTGCTCTCAGTGTCCACTGAAAGTTGACTAGTAACAACAACTGGGAGCTAAAAGACACCCACCATGAGACCCACTAAATCTGCCCAAGAAGAGACAAACAAAAGAAAAACCCACACCAAACTTAAAGACAGGAAGTAAACCAAAAAGGTGGAGCAACTAAAGGTGTTGACTCTCCACATGTATCAAGACAACTGGAGCACTGGGCCAGACACTCTTAAATAGAACCTGGACCAGCTCAGGTGAAACACCTTCCCACTAACAAGATGGACAAGCCAGCACAGGTGTAACACATACTGACTAACGAGGTGACACCAATCAGTGCGTCCTACGTGCTACATTCCAAACCTCAAAACAAAAATGGAAAAACCAAAGACTAACACCTTAAGAGAATGCTTACCAACAACAGAAAAAAACTTCCAATTCACATTATAATCAACTACAATGCTTCACCAATATAAACATGGTGTCCACTGGCTGTCAACAATTCAAGACAATATATATACACTTCTAGAACTCTAGTCTTCCTAAAACTCACTAGCTTCTAGAACTCTAGTCTTCCTAAAACTCACTAGCTTCTAGAACTCTCGTCCCCTTGGAACGAGTCCAAACAAAACTCATCTCCAATACGGAAAAACGTGCAGTCATAATAAATTGTGATCCATGGCAACGCACTGGCTAAACACAAAACACAAATCTTTTTGACTGCCCACCCTTGAGACAATCAGCAACCAAGTTGTCCTTACCACGGACATGTCTGATTTCAAGAGGAAACTCCTGCAATATCCATAGTAACTTTCCACCTCACTGCGGAGCTTCTCTCTCTTCTCAGGGTTCACTACATAGGCATGTTGTTGGATCGGGGCCCAGTCCCCAATGTCATGCTCTAGTACATTTGGGTTGGCACATCTGAGAATGAACCCTGATATTATAAAAACAGGGTAACAATGTCAATATAATAGTCAGTTGGTTACATAAATAATTATTACTAAATGTTACATGAAATGTAAATATGAAATATTTGGTTGCATAGTCTTATTTTCAACAGCTTTTCAATTACATGTTGCTAGGTGGGATATCCCCAATGTCAAAACACAATTTTAACATGTCCAAATCTAAACATAAAATGTGCTATATACACAAACATCTGCCACAATAATCATATTACTTGTATTATTTAAAACAAGCAGCTTATAAACTGCACAAGCACGAAAAACGCTGTTGGTTTGACAAGTAGCAATAAATCACTGATATCCATTTGGGGGGAAATCAGGTTGAATCTGCTCTTCAAACTAACACAACAAAACAAAAAACACATGGAAATGGAGATATATTTTACCTCACTGGTTAGAGGACAACCTGCAGAAGACAGTCAGCTACATTTTGGAGTGATGCATTTAAATTTAGGGGTCGCTAAACAAAGGAACACAACACTTATTTGTCATAACTCATAGATATCATGTTGAAATCAATTGTGCGAGAGGAGGGAGATGAGGTTGCACGTCCTGTTAAAACTAACAGCTCAAAAACCACACGGAATCTGGGAATAATGTGTACATCCCTGGTTAAAGGACAACTTGTAGAAAACAGCTAGCTACATTTTGAAGTGGTGCATTTTGATTCCAGTGGGTCACCAACATGGTAAGTGTAACACAGCTCTTTTTTTGTTAGTCACTTTTAGTTAAATCTCATAAATAGTACTCTTCCATTTCAGAGACTGGATTTTCCCCCTGAGGCTAATATCCATATCATGTTGAAATCAATAGAACAGGGGACAAACGTTTAGGGTTCTACATTGTGACATCATTAAAATACTCCTACTACAATGTTAAAACATTCTACATTGTGACATCATTTCATTGATATCATGAAACAACTCCTTCATGTATTTTCTGATGTTTGATCAGAGATCTTTTATCAGAGTATCTCTTGTCACATTGACCACAGTTAAAGTTTCTCTCCTGTGTGTGTTCTCTTGTGTTGAGTCAGATGTCCAGATTGACCAAAACTCTTCCCACATTGATCACACCTATAAGGTTTCTCTCCTGTGTGTATTCTCTGGTGTAGAGTCAGAGAGCCAGATCGACCAAAACTCTTCCCACATTGATCACACCTATAAGGTTTCTCTCCTGTGTGTATTCTCTGGTGTAGAGTCAGAGAGCCAGATTGACTAAAACTCTTCCCACATTGATCACAGCTATAAGATTTCTCTCCTGTGTGTATTCTCTGGTGTAGAGTCAGAGAGCCAGATTGACTAAAACTCTTCCCACATTGATCACAGCTATAAGATTTCTCTCCTGTGTGTGTTCTCTGGTGTAGAGTCAGACTGCGAGATGCAGCAAAACTCTTCCCACATTGACCACAGATATAAGATTTCTCTCCTGTGTGTATTCTCTGGTGTGATACCAGATGGCCAGATTGACCAAAACACTTCCCACATTGATCACACCTATAAGGTTTCTCTCCTGTGTGTGTTCTCTGGTGTTGAGTCAGAGAGTCAGATCGACCAAAACTCTTCCCACATTGACCACAGCTATAAGGTTTCTCTCCTGTGTGTGTTCTCTGGTGTGATATCAGATGGCCAGATTGACTAAAACTCTTCCCACATTGATCACAGCTATAAGGTTTCTCTCCTGTGTGTGTTCTCTGATGAATTTTAATGCCTGATGAGGTGAATCTCTTCCCACAGTCAGAGCAGCAGTGAGTTCTCTTCCCTGTGGATGTCTGCAGGTGTTTATTGAGGTGTTCTAATGTGGAGAGACTCTTCTCTGCCTCTTCAGCATCATAAGGTTGTTGAGGCTCCCCAGAGGATCCACAATAGTCCCATATCTCTCCTGTGTGAACAACAAAGTCAGACAGATGGTTAAAGGCCCACAACAGCGGTAATCCACTGTAAAAGGTGATGCCAACAGCGGAGCCATGATGTTGGACAACAATTGACATCTGTAATGAATGTTAAAATTGTTGGACAAATGTCTTAAAATGAGCAAGAATAGTCATATTTTGTCTTGTTTTCACATTCGTAGTGACATTGATGATTGTAGGCTAGAAATACGTTATTCATGTTGTTGAAGCTCTAAGCAGTGTGCCGGACGACTTTTGGTCTCCAATATAGGCCCCTTTCTGTGTTTGCTAAAATTGCAGCACGAGGGCAATTTGATTGCAGAAACACCTCCCTGCTAATGAGGAAACCGATAGTTATGGATGTACTATATCTGGTAATGAGGAAACCACTAGTTATGGATGTAGTATATCTGGTAATGAGGAAACCACTAGTTATGGATGTAGTATATCTGGTAATGAGGAAACCACTAGTTATGGATGTAGTATATCTGCTAATGAGGAAACCACTAGTTATGGATGTAGTATATCTGGTAATGAGGAAACCACTAGTTATGGATGTAGTATATCTGCTAATGAGGAAACCACTAGTTATGGATGTAGTATATCTGCTAATGAGGAAACCACTAGTTATGGATGTAGTATATCTGGTCATGAGGAAACCACTAGTTATGGATGTAGTATATCTGGTAATGAGGAAACCATTAGTTATGGATGTAGTATATCTGGTAATGAGGAAACCACTAGTTATGGATGTAGTATATCTGGTAATGAGGAAACCATTAGTTATGGATGTAGTATATCTGGTAATGAGGAAACCACTAGTTATGGATGTAGTATATCTGCTAATGAGGAAACCACTAGTTATGGATGTAGTATATCTGCCTGGAGCAAAAAATGGTGAGCAAAGATTTTCGTTTTCACAATGTATTCTGAATATTACAGCACAAGATCAGGAGTGCTACTCAAGGAAACTCACATTAAGCTCTGTGTCTATTCACTAATTCACCACCGTGGGGGAAACTCAGGGGAGTTCTCATAGGCTGACAGCAAAAATAGCCTCCATTTACAGGTTGATTATGAGTGCATTTCACACTACTTTGGATTATAACTGTAAGGCTCGTTTGAATGTCCTGTTTAATATAATATAATATAATAGTCTTCCCTGTGGCTCAGTTGGTAGAGCATGGTGTTTGCAACGCCAGGGTTGTGGGTTCGATTCCCACTGAAGGCCAGTACAAAAATAAAAAAATGTATGAAATGTATGCATTCACTACTTTAAGTCGCTCTAGATAAGAGCGTCTGCTAAATGACTAAAATGTAAAAAAATAATGTTTGTGTTATTGTTGCAAATCAACTGCTTTATACTTAACACTTCAAATGCTATTTGGCTAGCTTTGCCATCAGCCTGACAATGAGGGTTTGTCCACTAAGTGTTTAACATAACTTCACCTAACAATAACATAGACCTACTGTAGGACCCATAACTTCACCTAACAATAACATAGACCTACTGTAGGACCCATAACTTCACCTAACAATAACATAGACCTACTGTAGGACCCATAACTTCACCTAATAACAACATAGACCTACTGTAGGACCCATAACTTCTAACAACAACATAGTCCTACTGTAGGACCCATAACTTCACCTAACAATAACATAGACCTACTGTAGGACCCATAACTTCACCTAACAACATAGACCTACTGTAGGACCCATAACTTCACCTAACAATAACATAGACCTACTGTAGGACCCATAACTTCGCCTAACAATAACATAGACCTACTGTAGGATCCATAACTTCACCTAACAATAACATAGACCTACTGTAGGACCCATAACTTCACCTAACAACAACATAGACCTACTGTAGGACCCATAACTTCACCTAACAACAACATAGACCTACTGTAGGAACCATAACTTCACCTAACAACAACATAGACCTACTGTAGGACCCATAACTTCACCTAACAACAACATAGACCTACTGTAGGACCCATAACTTCACCTAACAATAACATAGACCTACTGTAGGACCCATAACTTCACCTAACAACAACATAGACCTACTGTAGGACCCATAACTTCACCTAACAACAACATAGACCTACTGTAGGACCCATAACTTCTAACAACAACATAGACCTACTGTAGGACCCATAACTTCACCTAACAATAACATAGACCTACTGTAGGACCCATAACTTCACCTAACAATAACATAGACCTACTGTAGGACCCATAACTTCACCTAACAACAACATAGACCTACTGTAGGACCCATAACTTCACCTAACAATAACATAGACCTACTGTAGGACCCATAACTTCACCTAACAACAACATAGACCTACTGTAGGATTCAGATTCAGATCAATAACCTAAACCACAAGGCCAAATCTACACTGGAGGAGCTTACCAAGATGACATTGAATGTTCCTGAGTGGCCTAGTTACAGTTTGGACTTAAATCATCTTGAAAGTCTATGGCAAGACTTGAAAATGGCTTTCTAGCAATGATCAACAACATACTTGACAGAACAGGAAGGATTTTAAAAAGAATAATGAATATTCACATGAAGATCAGCCTCCTATTGGATGACATCATGACTTCCCATCAAGCCAACTCCTTGGAGGCCTTACTATGACATCACTCACTCCTTCTAGTTTGCAGTTGTTAAAAAAAACACTATTTTACTCAAAACATTTATTTGTTTCCTTTTAGTGTGTTTATACTTCACTGTATTTATCACTTTTCAACAGCAAAAGTTTTAAAAAAATCACTGTAGGACTTCATGGACAATTCCGACAGTACAAAAACATATTTGAGTGTAGAATGCACTTTTAAAAATCACACATTAGTTCAACAACTGCAGAGTTTGTGTCCCTGTTTTATTAGATAGTACTCACTGTATTTACTGGTGTTAATCAGATCAATGTCCCTGTTTTATTAGATAGTACTCACTGTATTTACTGGTGTTAATCAGATCAATGTCCCTGTTTTATAAGATAGTACTCACTGTATTTACTGGTGTTAACCAGATCAATGTCCCTGTTTTATTAGATAGTACTCACTGTATTTACTGGTGTTAACCAGATCAATGTCCCTGTTTTATTAGATAGTACTCACTGTATTTACTGGTGTTAACCAGATCAATGTCCCTGTTTTATTAGATAGTACTCACTGTATTTACTGGTGTTAATCAGATCAATGTCCCTGTTTTATTAGATAGTACTCACTGTATTTACTGGTGTTAATCAGATCAATGTCCCTGTTTTATTAGATAGTACTCACTGTATTTACTGGTGTTAATCAGATCAATGTCCCTGTTTTATTAGATAGTACTCACTGTATTTACTGGTGTTAATCAGATCAATGTCCCTGTTTTATTAGATAGTACTCACTGTATTTACTGGTGTTAATCAGATCAATGTCCCTGTTTTATTAGATAGTACTCACTGTATTTACTGGTGTTAATCAGTTCTCCAGTCTTCTCTTCTTCGTCCTCCTCTAATGTGACAGTAATCTCCCCCTCTTCATCCTTCGTTCCAAAAACGTCTTCATCTTCTTTCACTTCATCCTCCACTCCAAAAACGGCATCTTCCTCCTTTTCTTTCACAGTAACATCCCCCTCATCTTTCACTCTGAAGGTGTCTTTCTCTGTAACGTCTTTCTCTTCTTCTTTCACTGTAACAGCCTCACCCTCTACTTCTTGTTTTACTGTGACATCCTCCTCTTCCTTCTCCTCTTTCACGACAACGTTCTGCCACACTCCCTCTTTCTCCGTCCAGCAGACTTCTTCTTTAACAGGAGGAGAGTAGCTTAGTGAACTCATGGTCGGGGATAATAGCGAGTTAGCATTAGCGACTAGACTAGTGCTAACTTAACCAGCCAGCTAGTTGACTTACAACGTAAATATGAAATTAAATGGGGTAGCTAGTTGTTTACACATAAGTATGTTTAAAGCAAAATGGCAAATACAACACGAAATTGTCTAAAGAACTTGAATGTTCCGACTTTGTCGGCTAGCGAGCTACCGAGGTGGCTGCAGTTGTTGAAGAAGCGTTCCGTCCACTAGATTATACGTCACACTAGAAACATCGCCTGAAAGACACATATCGCCATCTGCTGTCTGGAGGGAGGAAACGCAGTTGAGGAGGGAAAACTATTTTTATTCTTCATTGAATTATAATATTATAAAGCAGTTCAGGGAAACGTTTTTTTCTCTCCATTAAATATGAATATTATATCAACACGTATAAAGAGCAACAAGTGTTGTTTGATTAGTTCAGATTTTAATGAGAATTTAAAACAAACTCTACATCTACTCCACATCTGTATTTCTGATTCAGTCAAATAACTAGATATCAAAATAAGCACCTAGTTATTGATACCCTTGATAAAGATGAGCTAAAATGACTGTATGAAATAAATAAATTAACTTTACCCACTACCAGGATATTTTAGCCCAAAACCTGGTTACCTCTCTGCTAGGAGGCTGAAACTTGGCCATAAGTGGATCTTCCAGCAAGACACATCAACATCCACAAAGAAATGGTTAATTGGGCACAAAAATCAACATTTTCAATGGCCATCTCAGTCTTCGGACTTGAACTCCATTGAAAACCTGTGGTTTGAATTGAACAGGGCAGTCCACAAGCGCAGACAAAATAAATCAAGGACATGGAGAGATTCTGTATGGAGGATTGGTCTAAGATCCCACCCAATGTGTTCTCTAATCTCATTAAACATTTCAGTGTCGTTATCCTCCCAAAGGGAGAGTGCTGGAGTATTGAAAACATGGGTGGCAGTAATTCAGACCCTTACCTTTTGAGAATAACATGTTCAACTAAATCTCTTTCTCTGAGCAATTGTTTCAGCATACAATAATATAATTCACCCTTTTTTTTACATAGAAGTATTTGAATTCTTTATTTTATAGAGTTGTTTTTGCTCATCTTTATCAAGGGTGTCAACAATTTTGTCCCCCACTGTACCTCCATACTGCTGCTACATGGTGTAACAATACATCATGCAGATGTATATAATGAACAGACTAGGTCTATACTGCTCCTACATGGTGTAACAATACATCATGTAGATGTATATAATGAACAGACTAGGTCTATACTGGTCCTACATGGTGTAACAATACATCATGTAGATGTATATAATGAACAGATTAGGTCTATACTGCTCCTACATGGTGTAACAATACATCATGTAGATGTATATAATGAACAGACTAGGTCTATACTGCTCCTACACGGTGTAACAATACATCATGTAGATGTATATAATCAACAGACTAGGTCTATACTGCTCCTACATGGTGTAACAATACATCATGTAGATGTATATAATGAACAGACTAGGTCTATACTGGTCCTACATGGTGTAACAATACATCATGTAGATGTATATAATGAACAGATTAGGTCTATACTGCTCCTACATGGTGTAACAATACATCATGTAGATGTATATAATGAACAGACTAGGTCTATACTGCTCCTACACGGTGTAACAATACATCATGTAGATGTATATAATCAACAGACTAGGTCTATACTGCTCCTACATGGTGTAACAATACATCATGTAGATGTATATAATGAACAGACTAGGTCTATACTGGTCCTACATGGTGTAACAATACATCATGTAGATGTATATAATGAACAGATTAGGTCTATACTGCTCCTACATGGTGTAACAATACATCATGTAGATGTATACAATGAACAGACTAGGTCTATACTGCTCCTACATGGTGTAACAATACATCATGTAGATGTATATAATGAACAGACTAGGTCTATACTGCTCCTACATGGTGTAACAATACATCATGTAGATGTATATAATGAACAGACTAGGTCTATACTGCTCCTACATGGTGTAACAATACATCATGTAGATGTATACAATGAACAGACTAGGTCTATACTGCTCCTACATGGTGTAACAATACATCATGTAGATGTATATAATGAACAGACTAGGTCTATACTGCTGCTACATGGTGTAACAATACATCATGTAGATGTATATAATGAACAGACTAGGTCTATACTGCTCCTACATGGTGTAACAATACATCATGTAGATGTATATAATGAACAGACTAGGTCTATACTGCTCCTACATGGTGTAACAATACATCATGTAGATGTATATAATTAACAGACTAGGTCTATACTTCTCCTACATGGTGTAACAATACATCATGTAGATGTATATAATGAACAGACTAGGTCTATACTGCTCCTACATGGTGTAACAATACATCATGTAGATGTATATAATGAACAGACTAGGTCTATACTGCTGCTACATGGTGTAACAATACATCATGTACATGTATATAATGAACAGATTAGGTCTATACTGCTCCTACATGGTGTAACAATACATCATGTAGATGTATATAATGAACAGACTAGGTCTATACTGCTCCTACATGGTGTAACAATACATCATGTAGATGTATATAATGAACAGACTAGGTCTATACTGCTCCTACATGGTGTAACAATACATCATGTAGATGTATATAATGAACAGATTAGGTCTATACTGCTCCTACATGGTGTAACAATACATCATGTAGATGTATATAATGAACAGACTAGGTCTATACTGCTCCTACAGGGTGTAACAATACATCATGTAGATGTATATAATGAACAGACTAGGTCTATACTGCTCCTACATGGTGTAACAATACATCATATAGATGTATATAATGAACAGATTAGGTCTATACTGCTCCTACATGGTGTAACAATACATCATGTAGATGTATATAATGAACCGCCTAGGTCTATACTGCTCCTACATGGTGTAACAATACATCATGTAGATGTATATAATGAACAGACTAGGTCTATACTGCTCCTACACGGTGTAACAATACATCATGTAGATATATATAATGAACAGACTAGGTCTATACTGCTCCTACATGGTGTAACAATACATCATGTAGATGTTTATAATGAATAGATTAGGTCTATACTGCTCCTACATGGTGTAACAATACATCATGTAGATGTATATAATGAACAGACTAGGTCTATACTGCTCCTACATGGTGTAACAATACATCATGTAGATGTATATAATGAACAGACTAGGTCTATACTGCTCCTACATGGTGTAATAATACATCATGTAGATGTATAATAATGAACAGACTAGGTCTATACTGCTCCTACACGGTGTAACAATACATCATGTAGATATATATAATGAACAGACTAGGTCTATACTGCTCCTACATGGTGTAACAATACATCATGTAGATGTATATAATGAACAGACTAGGTCTATACTGCTCCTACATGGTGTAACAATACATCATATAGATGTATATAATGAACAGATTAGGTCTATACTGCTCCTACATGGTGTAACAATACATCATGTAGATGTATATAATGAACCGCCTAGGTCTATACTGCTCCTACATGGTGTAACAATACATCATGTAGATGTATATAATGAACAGACTAGGTCTATACTGCTCCTACACGGTGTAACAATACATCATGTAGATATATATAATGAACAGACTAGGTCTATACTGCTCCTACATGGTGTAACAATACATCATGTAGATGTATATAATGAACAGATTAGGTCTATACTGCTCCTACATGGTGTAACAATACATCATGTAGATGTATATAATGAACAGACTAGGTCTATACTGCTCCTACATGGTGTAACAATACATCATGTAGATGTATATAATGAACAGACTAGGTCTATACTGCTCCTACATGGTGTAATAATACATCATGTAGATGTATAATAATGAACAGACTAGGTCTATACTGCTCCTACACGGTGTAACAATACATCATGTAGATATATATAATGAACAGACTAGGTCTATACTGCTCCTACATGGTGTAACAATACATCATGTAGATGTATATAATGAACAGACTAGGTCTATACTGCTCCTACATGGTGTAACAATACATCATGTAGATGTATATAATGAACAGACTAGGTCTATACTGCTCCTACATGGTGTAACAATACATCATGTAGATATATATAATGAACGGACTAGGTCTATACTGCTCCTACAGGGTGTAACAATACATCATGTAGATGTATATAATGAACAGACTAGGTCTATACTGCTCCTACATGGTGTAACAAAAGGTTGGAGTCACTTAGAAATGTTCTTGTTTTTGAAAGAAAAACACTTTTTTTGTCCATTAAAATAACATCAAATTGATCAGAAATACAGTGTAGACATTGTTAATGTTGTAAATGACTATTGTAGCTGGAAACAGCTGATTGTTTATGGAATATCTACATAGGCGAACAGAGGCCCATTATCAGCAACCATCACTCCTGTGTTCCAATGGCACGTTGTGTTAGCTAATCCAAGTTTATCATTTTAAAAGGCTAATTGATCATTAGAAAACCCTTTTGCAATTATGTTAGCACAGCTGAAAACTGTTGTGCTGATTAAAGAAGCAATAAAACTGTCCTTATTTAAGCTAGTTGAGTATCTGGAGCATCAGCATTTGTGGGTTCGATTACAGGCTCAAAATGGCCAGAAACAAATAACTTTCTTCTGAAAATCATTAGTCTATTATTTTTTCTGAGAAATGAAGGCTATTCCATGTGAGAAATTGCCAAGAAACTGAAGATCTCGTACAATGTTGTGTACTACTCCCTTCACAGAACAGTGCAAACTGGCTCTAACCAGAATAGGAGGCCCCAGTGCACAACTGAGCAAGAGGACAAGTACATTAGTGTCTAATTTGAGAAACAGACGCCTTACAAGTTTTCAACTGGAAGCTTTATCAAATAGTACCTGCAAAACACCAGTCTAAACGTCAACAGTAAAGACCGTTTAAAAAAAGAAAAGATTAAGATGGGCAAACTAACACAGACATTGGACAGAGGAAGATTGGAAAAAAGTGTTATATACAGACGAATCTAAGTTTGAGGTATTTGGATCACAAACAAGAACATTCGTGAGATGCAGAAAAAATGAAAAGATGCTGGAGGAGTGCTTGACGCCTTCTGTCATCATGGTGGAGGCAATGTGATGGTCTGGGGTGCTTTGGTGGTGGTAAAGTGGAAGATTTATACAGGGTAAAAGGGATCTTGAAGAAGGAAGGCTATCACTCCATTTTGCAAAGCCGTGCCATACCCTGTGGACGGCGCTTAATTGGAGCCAACTTCCTCCTACACCAGGACAATGACCCAAAGCACAGCTCCATTTAGGGAAGAAGCATTCAGCTGGTATTCTGTCTATAATGGAGTGGTCAGCACAGTCACTGGATCTCAACCCTATTGAGCTGTTGTGGGAGCAGCTTGACCGTATGATACGTAAGAAGTGCCCATCAATCCAATCCAATTTGTGGGAGGTGCTTCAGGAAACATGGGGTGAAATCTCTTCAGATTACCTCAACAAATTGGCAACTAGAATGCCAAAGATCTGCAAGGCTGTAATTGCTGCAAATGGAGGATTCAAAGTCTGAAGGCCACAATTATTATTCCAATTAAAAATCATTATTTAAAACCTTGTCAAGGTCTTGACTATATTTACTATTCATTATGCAACTCATTTCATGAATGTTTTCATGGAAAACAAGGACATTTCTAATTGACTCCAAACTTTTGAACGGCAATGTAGGTTCAACAGGTTTGAGCACCGAATCGCATGCGCAGTGTGGCCTTTTTGTCATCTACTAAACCACTGGCCGTGTTCGAGAGCATCAATTCCATGCTGCATTGTGGGTAAATGGTGACTGGCTGACTGATTTATAAATAATAATGAGTAGTTATTTATGATGTAAGGTGATTTGTAGATCAGTCAGTTGGCAGTCGCCTGCAATGTCGAACAAGCCCAATACCAAACCAATCAGGTGGTTGTTTGATCAAATGAAGCTTCAGACGCCATTGATGACGTGCTGCTGATAAAGTGATACAGGCATCGGTACACTGCTTTGAAGTTTACTGCTTAGCGATTTGGACGCAGCCCTCGTAGCTCCGGTATCAAACATAACATCCCTAATGAAAAGTTGACAAAACAAAAAGTAGCAAGCAGGTTGATTTCCTCTGTCGATTTGAGCCCACAGCAAAAAGGCACCAGAGCCTACCGTGCTAACGGGTTCCCTCTAGATAACCCAATCACACAGTACATGGAAAGGTGTGGTTAACGTTTGCAAGCTTGAGCTAGATATCAACCTAGTGTGACCTTCCTGTTCCTGTCCCTCAAGTCAGTGAGTCAACACAGGAAGGAGCAATGGATGGACAGTTCATTTATTTCCAAAGCTGCAATGATGGGACACACACAGTATGGATGAATGATCAGTAGTGACGGGATATAAATAGCACTCCCATAGCAATTCTCCATAAATCTGCCCTATAATATACTAACAAAAAACAATCAAGATGTCTGTCAAAGTTATTGTGATCATATAGTGGATTTAACAGTTCCTAATAATTCCTAATTTACTATAATAAAATAAATACATAGTTTCCATGTGTAATCTCATATTCACAACAGAATAAACTGTCATCCTTTTTAGTATCAAAATATATCAAATTAACCTGAAATATTACTCAACGTCCCCCTCTGGTGGTGAAGAAGTATAATCCACCTAAACTAACAGAACCGGGCTGATAAACTGGCTGGTGTTCATGAGTTTATAAAACACATACTTTATACATGTCATAAATTACCTGCATTGATGAGACACACAGTGTGGATGAATGATCAGGATATAAATAGCACTCCTAAAGAAGATGCAGTGTGGATGAATGATCAGGATATAAATAGCACTCCTAAAGAAGATGCAGTGTGGATGAATGATCAGGATATAAATAGCACTCCTAAAGAAGATGCAGTGTGGATGAATGATCAGGATATAAATAGCACTCCTAAAGAAGATGCAGTGTGGATGAATGATCAGGATATAAATAGCACTCCTAAAGAAGATGCAATGTGGATGAATGATCAGGATATATATAGCACTCCTAAAGAAGATGCAGTGTGGATGAATGATCAGGATATAAATAGCACTCCTAAAGAAGATGCAGTGTGGATGAATGATCAGTAGTGACAGGATATAAATAGCTCTCCTAAAGAAGATGCAGTGAGGATGAATGATCAGGATATAAATAGCACTCCTAAAGAAGATGCAGTGTGGATGAATGATCAGGATATAAATAGCACTCCTAAAGAAGATGCAGTGTGGATGAATGATCAGGATATAAATAGCACTCCTAAAGAAGATGCAGTGTGGATGAATGATCAGGATATAAATAGCACTCCTAAAGAAGATGCAGTGTGGATGAATGATCAGGATATAAATAGCACTCCTAAAGAAGATGCAGTGTGGATGAATGATCAGAATATAAATAGCACTCCTATAGAAGATGCAGTGTGGATGAATGATCAGGATATAAATAGCACTCCTAAAGAAGATGCAGTGTGGATGAATGATCAGGATATAAATAGCACTCCTAAAGAAGATGCAGTGTGGATGAATGATCAGGATATAAATAGCACTCCTAAAGAAGATGCAGTGAGGATGAATGATCAGGATATAAATAGCACTCCTAAAGAAGATGCAGTGTGGATGAATGATCAGGATATAAATAGCACTCCTAAAGAAGATGCAGTGTGGATGAATGATCAGTAGTGACAGGATATAAATAGCACTCCTAAAGAAGATGCAGTGTGGATGAATGATCAGGATATAAATAGCACTCCTAAAGAAGATGCAGTGTGGATGAATGATCAGGATATAAATAGCACTCCTAAAGAAGATGCAGTGTGGATGAATGATCAGGATATAAATAGCAATCCTAAAGAAGATGCAGTGTGGATGAATGATCAGTAGTGACAGGATATAAATAGCACTCCTAAAGAAGATGCAGTGTGGATGAATGATCAGAATATAAATAGCACTCCTAAAGAAGATGCAGTGTGGATGAATGATCAGGATATAAATAGCACTCCTAAAGAAGATGCAGTGTGGATGAATGATCAGGATATAAATAGCACTCCTAAAGAAGATGCAGTGAGGATGAATGATCAGGATATAAATAGCACTCCTAAAGAAGATGCAGTGTGGATGAATGATCAGGATATAAATAGCACTCCTATAGAAGATGCAGTGTGGATGAATCATCAGGATATAAATAGCACTCCTAAAGAAGATGCAGTGTGGATGAATGATCAGGATATAAATAGCACTCCTAAAGAAGATGCAGTGTGGATGAATGATCAGGATATAAATAGCACTCCTATAGAAGATGCAGTGTGGATGAATGATCAGGATATACATAGCCCTCCTAAAGAAGATGCAGTGTGGATGAATGATCAGGATATAAATAGCACTCCTAAAGAAGATGCAGTGTGGATGAATGATCAGGATATAAATAGCACTCCTATAGAAGATGCAGTGTGGATGAATGATCAGGATATAAATAGCACTCCTAAAGAAGATGCAGTGTGGATGAATGATCAGTAGTGACAGGATATAAATAGCACTCCTAAAGAAGATGCAGTGTGGATGAATGATCAGGATATAAATAGCACTCCTAAAGAAGATGCAGTGTGGATGAATGATCAGGATATAAATAGCACTCCTAAAGAAGATGCAGTGTGGATGAATGATCAGGATATAAATAGCACTCCTAAAGAAGATGCAGTGTGGATGAATGATCAGGATATAAATAGCACTCCTAAAGAAGATGCAGTGTGGATGAATGATCAGGATATAAATAACACTCCTAAAGAAGATGCAGTGTGGATGAATGATCAGGATATAAATAGCAATCCTATAGAAGATGCAGTGTGGATGAATGATCAGGATATAAATAGCACTCCTAAAGAAGATGCAGTGTGGATGAATGATCAGGATATAAATAGCACTCCTAAAGAAGATGCAGTGTGGATGAATGATCAGGATATAAATAGCACTCCTAAAGAAGATGCAGTGTGGATGAATGATCAGGATATAAATAGCACTCCTAAAGAAGATGCAGTGTGGATGAATGATCAGGATATAAATAGCACTCCTATAGATGAGGCATTTTCCAGTTTGCTACCAACTTGATAGAGGGAACTTTAGCATAAAACCCACATGGAAAACTGAGATTCGGCAAATAACATATAAAGAGAGGCCAAACCAACAACAGAAGTTACTAAAACATAAATTGCTAATTTATGATTTAAAAGGTGGATTTTATGATCTAATGTCAACTTTATACATTTCTATCCCAGGACCACCCAATTTTCAAATTCTCCATAAATCTATTGTGGATTACCCAGAATCCCATACCTTTATCACTGAATGTAATGTAAACACACGAGCAGCAGTCTAAGGTCCTGCATCTCAGTGGTAGAGGCATCACTACAGACCCGGGATCAAAACTACAGACACGGGTCCGTTATTGTAAATAAGAATTTGTCCTTAGCTGGTTTGCCTTGTTAAATAAAGGTTAAATAAATGTTTTAAATGTAACTTCATTACACCGTTACACTGGCATACAAACCCGGTAGCATAGAGTTGATAATACATATGACGTTGGAAAATAGTGCATTGTGGGTAGTTTAGAAGATTTCCCTAAATAAGTTAATACTGTAACGACCCTGGGTTTATAAGCACGGATATTGACTCTGCCGTTCGAGCTTTTGCGGCACAGTCGATAGCGCGCTGGACTTCGGGCTTGAAGGTCGAGGGTTCGAGACCTGCTCCCTGCTGTTTCATTACAATACATTTGTAATAACGCAAAAAACATAACTGTTTGTCCTTATAGGGAACCAGATCGTGACTACAACTAGCTTACTAAGTCTTTAACCACACCGTGTTGTTACACTGGTGAGTAAAAAAATCTTCCTACAATCAAACTTGTCTGAAAATAAAATAGACATTTTACTCAACTGCGTTACCCACTCCAGTCAGCAGATGGCGGTCTGGGAATTTAAGGTAATGCTGTTGTTGTGACGTATAATCTAGTGGACGGAACGCTTCTTTCAACAGCAACAACAGTTATTCAGCCACCTCGGTAGCTTGCTAGACAAAATAGCCGAACCAATAAAGCTCTTTAGATGCTTTAGTGTATATTAGCCACTGTGTTTTAAACCCACTTCTGTCGTCTAGTTAGTTATCCGTTTTAATTTCATATTTACGGTGTTTTTGTTATTGATCAGCTAGCGGGCTGGTTAAGTTAGCATTAGCTTAGCTAACATCCCCGACCATGAGCTCACCAAGCTACTCTCCTCCTGCTAAAGAAGAGGTCTGCTGGACGGAGAAAGAGGGACTGTGGCTGAACGTTTTCGTGAAAGAGGAGAAGGAAGAGGAGGCTGTTTCAATACAAAAACAAGTGGAGGGTGAGGCTGTAACTGTGAAAGAAGAAGAGAAAGACGTTTCAGTGAAAGAAGAGGAAGTCGCGTTCAGAGTGAAAGAGGAGAAAGACGTTTCAGTGAAAGAAGAGGAAGACCCGTTCAGAGTGAAAGAGGAGGAGGATGTTACAGTAAAAGACGAGGAGGAAGAGAAAGAGGAGGATGCAGTTTATGGGGTGAAAGAGGAGGAGGGGGAGATGACTGTCACATTGGAAGAAGATGAAGAGGAGGAAACTGGACATCTGGGCCCGGTTTCCCAAACGCATCTTAAGGCGTCCAATGGTTCTAACGGTGAACTTAGCCATAAGATGGTTTTGAGAAACCGTTCCCTGATTAACACTAGTAAGTACTGTCTTAAAAACAGAGGCACAAACTCTGCAGTTGTTGAACTGATGTTTGGTGTTAAAGGGGAAATATGCAATAGCTACATCCATATTTAGACTTTTTAATGATTTTTTTATAGCCATGTATTCTTGAAGAATATAACACACGTCTCATGAGCTTAGTTCAACTGTTGTACCCCATCAGAACCCCAAATAAGCTTTTTTTACTCCAATGTTTAGAAACAATGTAAATCAACACTGTATAGCCTCAACATGGTTAAAACTATAATGTTGATATCATGGATGGTCAGTCCTTGCATCCGCAGGTCTGTCTATGAATTTGAGATTAGTTACATTTCTCCAGCCCCATCATCATCTTATAACCAAACTAGTGGTGGAATGACAGCTTTGTTATTGTTTGAACTGCAGATTGGTTGATAGATGTGTGGCTATTTTATAGGGATAACCTAGGATTTAAATAGCAAAAAATTATCCGCCCTGAGTCTTGGTTTGGTAAACAGCTGAGGGATGGGGGAAGGAGGAGTGTAACCACTCTCACATTCATAGAGAAAGCTATTGTAGCAACCTTAACCCAACACCTAGCGACCTGTTCAAGAAGTTCAGACATCTTGGCGTAACAGTTATAAGATGTTGGCTTGACAGTCGCTGGACCTGAGTCCAGCTCAGGGCTACCCCCTGAATTGACTACACTATAAATACAAGGACTGGCCATCCATCAGGTCAAAATGATAGTTTTAACCAGATTTCACAGCTATACAGTGCTTGTTTACAAACAGTGGCGTTATACAAGCTTATGTTTTGGTTTCTGGTGGGGTAATACAGTTTGAGGCATTTATAATTTATATTCTTCAAGAATCAATGGTTATATAGTAAATGGGTCTTTCTATAACTGCCAGTGAAGATTTCCTGTGGGGGTCAAATTGTTAACCAGGTAGGCTAGTTGAGAACAAGTTCTCATTTGCAACTGCAACTGCGACCTGGCCAAGATAAAGCGTAGCAATTCGACACATACAACAACACATGGAATAAACAAAACATACAGTCAATAATACAGTAGAACAAAAGAAAACAAAAGGTCTATATACAGTGAGTGCAAATGAGGTAAGTTAAGACAATAAATAGACCATGGTGGTCAAATAATTACAATAAAGCAATTAAACACTGGAATGGTAGATGTGCAGAAGACGAATGTGCAAGTAGAGATACTGGGGTGCAAAGGAGCAAGATAAATAAATACAGTATGGGGATGAGGTAGGTAGATAGATGGGCTGTTTACAGATGGGCTATGTACAGGTGCAGTGATCTGTGAGCTGCTCTGACAGCTGGTGCTTAAAGCTAGTGAGGGAGATATGACTCTCCAGCTTCAGAGATTTTTGCAGTTCGTTCCAGTCATTGGCAGCAGAGAACTGTAAGGAAAGACGACCAAAGGAGGTGTTGGCTTTGGGGGTGACCAGTGAGATATACCTGCTGGAGCGCATGCTACGAGTGGGTGGTGCTATGGTGACCAGTGAGTTGAGATAAGACGGGGCTTTACCTAGCAGAGACTTGTAGATAACCTGTAGCCAGTGGGTTTGGCGACGAGTATGAAACGAGGGCCAACCAACGAGAGCGTACAGGTCGCAATGGTGGGTGGTATATGGGACTTTGGTGACAAAACGGATGGCACTGTGATAGACTGCATCCAGTTTGCTGAGTAGAGATTTGGAGGCTATTTTATAGATGACATCACCGAAGTCGAGGATCGGTAGGATGGTCAGTTTTACGAGGGTATGAAGGATGCTTTGTTGAGATATAGGAAGCCGATTCTAGATTTAATTTTGGATTGAAGATGCTTAATGTGAGTCTGGAAGGAGAGTTTACAGTCTAACCAGACACCCAGGTATTTGTAGTTGTCCACGTATTCTAAGTCAGAGCCGTTCAAAGTAGTGATGCTGGACGGGCGAGCAGGTGCGGGCAGTGATCGATTGAATAGCATGCATTTAGTTTTACCTGCGTTTAAGAGCAGTTGGAGGCCACGGAAGGAGAGTTGTATGGCATTGAAGCTCGTTTGGAGGTTAGTTAACTTCTCTAGGGCCAGTGGGACGATTTCGTCCCACCTACGTAACAGCCAGTGGCGCGTTATTCAAATACCTTAGAAATGCTATTACTTCAATTTCTCAAACATATGACTATTTTACACCATTTTAAAGACAAGACTCTTGTTAATCTAACCACACTGTCCGATTTCAAAAAGGCTTTACAACGAAAGCAAAACATTAGATTATGTCAGCAGAGTACCCAGCCAGAAATAATCAGACACCCATTTTTCAAGCTAGCATATAATGTCACATAAACCCAAAAGACAGCTAAATGCAGCACTAACCTTTGATGATCTTCATCAGATGACAACCCTAGGACATTATGTTATACAATACATGCATGTTTTGTTCAATCAAGTTCATATTTATATCAAAAAACAGCTTTTTACATTAGCATGTGACGTTCAGAACTAGCATACCCCCCGCAAACTTCCGGTGAATTTACTAAAAATGTACTAAATTACTCACGATAAACGTTCACAAAAAGCATAACAATTATTTTAAGAATTATAGATACAGAACTCCTCTATGCACTCGATATGTCCGATTTTAAAATAGCTTTTCGGTGAAAGCACATTTTGCAATATTCTAAGTAGATAGCCCGGCATCACAGGGCTAGCTATTTAGACACCCAGCAAGTTTAGCACTCACCAAACTCAGATTTACTATAAGAAAAATGTTATTACCTTTGCTGTTCTTCGTCAGAATGCACTCCCAGGACTTCTACTTCAATAACAAATGTTGGTTTGGTCCCAAATAATCCATAGTTATATCCAAATAGCGGCGTTTTGTTCGTGCGTTCAAGACACTATCTGAAAGGGTAAATAAGGGTTACGCGCCCGACGCGTTTTGTGACAAAAAAATTCTAAATATTCCATTACTGTACTTCGAAGCATGTCAACCGCTGTTTAAAATCAATTTTTATGCAATTTTTCTCGTAAAAAAGCGATAATATTCCGACAGGGAAAGCGTGTTTACGTTCAAAGAGAGAGAAAGTAAAAGCATGGGATCCCCTCGTGCACGAGCCTCAGTCTGATGGCCCTCTGATCGACTTCCATCCAAACGCGCTAAAGTTTTTCAGCCAGCGGCTGGAATTACATCATTCAGCTTTTTCCCGGGTTCTGAGAGCCTATGGGAGCCGTAGGAAGTGTCACGTTAGAGCAAATATCCTAAATTTTCTTTAAACAGAGCCAAGAAGCCCAAGGAATGGTCAGAGAGGGTACTTCCTGTTTGGAATCTTCTCAGGTTTTTGCCTGCCATATGAGTTCTGTTATACTCACAGACACCATTCAAACAGTTTTAGAAACTGTAGGGTGTTTTCTATCCAAAGCCAATAATTATATGCATATTCTAGTTTCTGGGCAGTAGTAATAACCAGATTAAATCGGGTACGTTTTTTATCCGGCCGTGTAAATACTGCCCCCTAGCCCTAACAGGTTAACACAGTGTCCAAAGAGGGGCCAGAAGTATACAGAATGGTGTCATCTGCGTAGAGGTGGATCAGAGACTCACCAGCAGCAAGAGCGACATCATTGATGTATACAGAGAAGAGAGTCGGCCTGAGAATTGAACCCTGTGGCACCCCCATAGACTGCCAGAGGCCCGGACAACAGGCCCTCCGATTTGACACACTGAACTCTATCAGAGAAGTAGTAGGTAAACCAGGCGAGGCAATCATTTGAGAAACCAAGGCTGTCGAGTTTGCCAATAAGAATGTGGTGATTGACAGAGTCGAAAGCCTTGGCCAGGTCGATGAATACGGCTGCACAGTAATGTCTCTTATCGATGGCGGTTATGATGTCGTTGATGTAGTTAGTATGCCAAAAGTTCCCGGATGTCGTACTAAATTCGCCAAAATATGACGTATACACGCAGTACTTTAGGGCCCATAATGCAATTCTTCAGGAAATGGACGTAGCTTCACATCATTTTCAGATTTGAAGAAAATGGCGGAAAATATGCAGCCGAAGTCCAACGAGAGCCGATACAAATTCATTGCTTTAACTAATTATGACAAATGTTAAGAACATATTAAGCAATGTAATAAAGACATTTCTTTTCAAGTAAGTTACCTTACACGATATTTTGGCTGACAATTTGCTTGCATGTTATTACAGCAGTATGTACCGGCATGTTAAAACCTCTCTGGGGTAGGTGGGACGCTACCGTCACACCTCGCCAACAGCCATTGAAATAGCAGGGCGCCAAATTCAAAACAACAAAAATCTCATAATTCAAATTTCTCACACATACAAGTATTATACACCATTGTAAAGGTACACTTCTCATTAATCCAACCACAGTGTCCGATTTCAAAAACACTTTACGGCGAAAGATTATGTTAGGACACCACCTAGACAAGAAAAACCACACAGCCATTTTCCAAGCAATGAGAGGCGTCACAAAAACGCTCAGACACCAAAACAAGCCATACAGATACCCGCCATGTTGTGGAGTCAACAGAAGTCAGAAATACCATTATAAATATTCACTTACCTTTGATGATTTTCATCGGAATGCACTCCCAGGAATGCCAGTTCCACAATACATGTACGTTTTGTTCGATAAAGTTCATGTTTATGTCCAAATACCTCCATTTTGTTCGCGTGTTAGGTTCACTATTCCAAATGCAGAAGGCGCACGCACTAAAGTCCAGACGAAAAGTCAAAAAAGTTATATTACAGTTTGTAGAAACACGTCAAACGATGTGTAGAATCAATCTTTAGGATGTTTTTATCATAAATCTTCAAAAATATTCCAACCGGATAATTCCTTTGTCTTCATAAAGGAAAGAGAACTGAGCTTGTGCTCATGGCTGCGTGCGTAACTAAAATAATGGCTGACGGCCAGACACCTGACTCAATCAGCTCTTATTCTCTCCCCATTCACAGTAGAAGCCTGAAACAACATTCTAAAGACTGTTGACATCTAGTGGAAGCCTTAGGAAGTGCAATATGACCCCATAGACACTGTATATTGGATGTATATTGTGTGTTAGATAGGCAATCACTTGAAAAACTACAAACCTCAGATTTCCACACTTCCTGGTTGGATTTTTCTAAGGTTTGCCTGCCATATGAGTTCTGTTATACTCACAGACATTATTCAAACCGTTTTAGACACTTCAGTGTTTTCTATCCAAATCTACTAATTATATGCATATTCTAGCTTTTGGGCCTGAGTAGCAGGCAGTTTACTCTGGGCACGCTTTTCATCCGGACGTGAAAATACTGCCCCCTACCCCGATGAAGTTAAGCATTTCCAATCCAAAATGAAATCTAGAATCAGCTTCATATTTCGCAACAAAGCCTCCTTCACTCACGCTGCCAAACATACCCTCGTTAAACTGACTTTCCTGCCGATCCTTGACTTCGGCGATGTCATTTTCAAAATAGCCTCCAACACTCTACTCAGCAAACTGGAGGCAGTCTATCACAGTGCCATCCGTTTTGTCACCAAATCCCCATATACCACCCACCACTGCGACCTGTATGCTCTCGTTGGCTGGCCTTCTCTACATATTCGTCGCCAAACCCACTGGCTCCAGGTCATCTATAGGTCTTTGCTAGGCCGCATTCACTCAGCTCACAGGTCACCATAGCAACACCCACCCATAGCACGCACTCAAAGAGGTATATCTCACTGGTCATCACCAAAGCCAACACCTACTTTGGACACATTTCTTTCCAGTTCTCTGCTGCCAATGACTTGAACGAATTGCAAAAATCGCTGAAGTTGGAGACATATATCTTCCTCACTAACTTTAAGCATCAGCTATCTGAGCAGCTAACCGATCGCTGCAGCTGTACACAGCCCATCTGTAAATAGCCCATCCAACTGCCTACCTCATCCCCATGTTTTTATTTACGTTTTTTTGCTCTTTTGCACCCCAGTATTTCTACTTGCACATCATCATCTGCACATCTATCACTCCAGTGTTCATTTGTTAAATTGTAATTACTTCGCTACTATGGCCTATTTATTGCCTTACCTCCATACTCCATTTGCACACACTGTATATAGATTTTTCTATTGTGTTATTGACTGTGTGTTTGTTTATTCCATGTGTAACTCTGTGTTGTTTGTGTCGCACTGCTTTGCTTTATCTTGGCCAGGTCGCAGTTGTAAATGAGAACTTGTTCTCAACTGGCCTACCTGCTTAAATAAAGGTGAAAAACTAAATGTAATTAAAAATACATTTAAAAAATCATAACTTTATTGACAACACCCAAATGGATACGGTCATTAACTCGGTTCTTAATACTGTAGCAAACATTATATTAAGCAGGACATTCAAGCGAGCTTTACAATTATAATCCAAAGTAGCGTGAAATGCACTCATAAGCAACCTGGAAATGGAAGTTACTTCCCTGAGTTTTTCCCCGTTCACATTCAGAATACATTGTGAAAAACTAAAATCTTTGCTCACCATTTTTGCTCCAGGCAGATATACTACATCCATAACTATCGGTTTCCTCATTAGCAGATACACTACATCCATAACTATCGGTTTCCTCATTAGCAGGGAGGAGTTTCTACAACCAAATTGCATGTGCATCGCCCTCGTGCCGCAATTTTAGGAAACACAGAAAGGGGCCTATATTGGAGACCAAAAGTCGTCTGGCACACTGCTTAGAGGTTCAACAACATGAATAACTTATTTCTAGCCTACCATCTTAGATGTTACTACTAATGTGAAAACAAGACAAAATATGAATGTTCTTGCTCATTTTAAGACAATTGTTAAATAATTTTAACATTCATTACAGACGTCAATTGTTGTATAACATCATGGCTACGCTGTTGGCATCACCTTTTACAGTGGATTACCGCTGTTGTGGGCCTTTAATCATCTGTCTGACTTTGTTGTTCACACAGGAGAGATACTTAACTATCGTGGATCCTCTGGGGAGCCTCAACAACCTCATGATGCTGAAGAGGCAGAGAAGAGTCTCTCCAGATCAGAACACCTCAAGAAACACCTGCAGAGATCCACAGGGAAGAGAACTCACTGCTGCTCTGACTGTGGGAAGAGATGCACCTCATCAGGCATTAAAATTCATCAGAGAATCCACACAGGAGAGACATCTTATAGCTGTGGTCAATGTGGGAAGAGTTTTGTTCAATCTGGCCAGCTGACATTACACCAGAGAACACACACAGGAGAGAAATCTTATATCTGTGATCAATGTGGGAAGAGTTTTAGTAAGTCTGGCTCTCTGACTCGACACCAGAGAACGCACACAGGAGAGAAACCTTATAGCTGTGATCAGTGTGGGAAGCGTTTTGGTCGATCTGGAGATCTGACAGTGCACCAGAGAACACACACAGGAGAGAAACCTTATAGCTGTGATCAATGTGGGAAGAGTTTTAGTAAGTCTGGCTCTCTGACTTTACACCAGAGAACCCACACAGGAGAGAAATCTTATAGCTGTGGTCAATGTGGGAAGAGGTTTACTCAGTCAACCAGCCTGATATCACACCAGAGAACACACACAGGAGAGAAACCTTATAGCTGTGATCAATGTGGGAAGGGTTTTAGTATGTCTGGCTCTCTGACTTTACACCAGAGAACACACACAGGAGAGAAACCTTATAGCTGTGGTCAATGTGGGAAGAGTTTTGCTGCATCTAGCACGCTGACTCTACACCAGAGAATACACACAGGAGAGAAACCTTATAGCTGTGATCAGTGTGGGAAGAGTTATGGTCGATCTGGAGAGCTGACAGTGCACCAGAGAATACACACAGGAGAGAAACCTTATAGCTGTGATCAATGTGGGAAGAGTTTTAGTAAGTCTGGCTCTCTGACTTTACACCAGAGAACACACACAGGAGAGAAATCTTTTAGCTGTGATCAGTGTGGGAAGAGTTATGGTCGATCTGGAGAGCTGACAGTGCACCAGAGAATACACACAGGAGAGAAACCTTTTAGCTGTAATCATTGTGGGAAGAGTTTTGGTCGATCTGGAGAGCTGACAGTACACAAGAGAACACACACAGCCTTATAGCTGTGACCAGAGATGATCTGATAAAAGACCTCTGATCAAATATCAGAAAATACATGAAGGAGTTGTTAAATGATATCAATATATTTTAATGATGTCACAATGTAGAACCCTGTTCTATTGATTTCAGCATGATATGGATATTAGCCTCAGGGGGAAAATCCAGGCTCTGAATTGGAGGATTACTATTTATGAGATTTAACAAAAAGTGACTAACAAAAAAAGAGCTGTGTTACATTTACAGCATTGGTGACCCACTTGAATCAAAATGTAGATAGCTGTTTTCTACAAATTGTCCTCTAACCAGGGATGTACACATTATTCCCAGATTCCGTGTGGTTTTGGAGCTGTTAGTTTTTACAGGACGTGCAACTTCATCTCCCTCCTCTCGCACAATTGATTTCAACATGATATCGATGAGTGATGACAAATAAGTGTTGTGTTCCTTTGTTTAGTGACCCCTACATTTAAATGCATCACTCCAAAATGTAGCTGACTGTCTTCTGCAGGTTGTCCTCTAACCAGTGAGGAAAAAGATATCTCCGTTTCCATGTGTTTTTTTAGTTGTGCTAGTTTCAGGAGCAGGTTCAACCTGATTTCCCCCCAAATGGATATAAGATTTGTGTTTTGTGTTTAGGCAGTGCGTTGCCATGGATCAGAATTTATTTTGACTGCACGTTTTTCCGTATTGGAGATGAGTTTTGTTTGGGCTCGTTCCAAGGAGACGAGAGTTCTAGAAGCTAGTGAGTTTTAGGAAGAGGAGAGTTCTAGAATCTAGTGAGTTTTAGGAAGACGAGTGTTCTAGAAGCTAGTGAGTTTTAGGAAGAGGAGAGTTCTAGAATCTAGTGAGTTTTAGGAAGAGGAGAGTTCTAGAAGCTAGTGGGATCTAGAAAGAGGAGAGTTCTAGAAGCTAGTGAGTTTTAGGATTCTATAGAAAGAAAAAGGAGAAACAAATAATCCTATTGTATATTATTATTTAGAAATACGTGTTTTTTCTTGTGTTTAATTGTTGACAGCCAGTAGACACCATGTTTATATTGGTGAAGGTGAAGCATTGTGGTTGATTATAATGTGAAATGGAAGTTGTAGAGATACTCTGAATGATTGGCTATGAAAAGCCAATTGACATTTACTCCTGAGGTACTTGTTGCACCCTCGACAACCACTGTGATTATTATTATTTGACCCTGCTGGTCATCTATGAACATTTAAACATCTTGGCCATGTTCTGTTATAATATCCACCCTGCACAGCCAGAAGAGGACTGGCCACCCCTCATAGCCTGGTTCCTCTCTAGGTTTCTTCCTAGGTTTTGGCCTTTCTAGGGAGTTTTTCCTCGGCACCGTGCATCTACACCTGCATTGTTTGTTGTTTGGGGTTTTAGGCTGGGTTTCTGTACAGCACTTTGAGATATCAGCTGATGTAAGAAGGGCTATATAAATAAATTTGATCTGAATTGATTGATTGTACAACTGAATGCATTCAACTGAAATGTGTCTTGGGTGCACTGATTGGTGTCGCCTGGTTAGTCAGTATGTGTTACACCTGTGCTGGCTTGTCCATCTCGTTAGTGGGAAGGTGTTTCACCTGAGCTGGTCCAGGTTCTATTTAAGAGTGTCTGGCCCAGTGCTCCAGTTGTCTTGATACATGTGGAGAGTCAACACCTTTAGTTGCTCCACCTTTTTGGTTTGCTTCCTGTCTTTAAGTTTGGTGTGGGTTTTTCTTTTGTTTGTCTCTTCTTGGGCAGATTTAGTGGGTCTCATGGTGGGTGTCTTTTATGTCCCAGTTGTTGTTACTAGTCAACTTTCAGTGGACACTGTGAGAGCAAAATTGCAAGATTATGATATTATACTTGTATTGCATCAAATGGTTGTTTAATGCAACAGAATAGAGGGTTCTTAGAACTATTGTGTCTGTGTTCTACTGAGGATGGGCCTCTGGGAGAAAACACTGACAGGAGATTTACAATGTCTTTTGGGTGATAAAACCTAAAGAGACCGCATTCCAGAACATGAGTTAATGTTTCTGTTCTATATGGTACCAGGGAGAGATGACCTCAGGGCCAGACCCTGGTCTCTACATAAAGAGTACTGTTTTTACAGCAGATACTGTCTGCTGAGAATTATAAGTATCTTTCATACAAATCTTAACCTTGTGACCCGTTCTATACATCTGTTGGTCATTTAGGTTGAAAGGGGTGTATCTTGGCTGTAAAATACCTTTGTACATTTGTATCGTGGCTCTCAAGATTCGTCGACCAGCCATCATTTATCGTAGAGCACTCAATTGATTCACTTTATATGTGTGTGTTGTTTTGACCTGCTTCCGTATTAGTAAGTGAATAAAGATTTAGTTTTAGAATAACTCTGACTTGTGTGATAAGTTTGTCTCAATTGATATTAAAGAAATTAACCACCACGTATGGGGATGTGAATCTTGACTTGGTGAGCGCTCCTGGTGACCTGGGTAAATGGTCCACAAGGGATTCCTCTAACTTGGGATCTCAGTGAGACCACACTTAGAGAACGGAGCAAATGGACCCACCTTTGATCTGAGAGGCAGTGAGCCGAGTGGATACCACATCTCGAACGTAGTTTAAAAAAAGAAAGAGGTGAGCGAAACACAAAGTTGAGTTTTTAGAAAATCCTCGTAGGCTCTGAGTGTGTATTCCTTTGTGGAGGTGTAAACAGGGCCCAGTCAGGAGGCTCTGAGTGTGTATTCCTGTGTGTAGGTGTAAACAGGGCCCAGTCAGGAGGCTCTGAGGCTGAGTCAGCTATCTCTGTAAACTGGATGAGAACTAGAATCTGTGTTTACTAGTTATGACCATTTATGATATAGTATAAGATAGTAAGGTGCACCTGTAATTGTTTTAAACCTGGACCCCATTTTAGAAGTATTGAAAGATGTAAATGTATGAGTTTCATTATCCTAGGAACTAACCATTAGATAGAAATGTGGAAATATTCCTGCAGGTTAAAATATTGTTGAAAAACAACTAATTGATTAGGTATGTTTGGGAATAGCATTGTGTGAATGTGGTATGAGAGTTGTGACTGTGATATGAGAGTTGTGTGACTGTGATATGCGAGTTGTGTGACTGTGATATGAGAGTTGTGTGACTGTGATATGAGTCTTAATCTGTCGTCTGGATAGTAACATATAGAAATATGCTTAATCAGATGATTGAAATATGGATAATAAGCGGGATGATATTTTAGAAAGCAGCAGAAGGTCTATAGTTCCTGGGAGGCTTGATTTTGCCGTGGTCTCTGGGAGGTTAGAGAACCGTTGAGGATCCCATGGTCATTGTCTGGGAAACTAAAGTTTATTTTTGGTTCTGCTGGGAGGATGTTTGGAGAGATGCTTCGTTGCTATGGAGAGTCCCTGAAAAAGCAAATGGAATGGTTGTCGTGACTACCTGAGAATTTCTTACGTTTTATATGGATTCTGTGATTATATAAAAATATGATAAATTGTATGTGTGTATAATCGATTACTAGAGATTTGATGAAGTAATACTGGGAATATAATTAGATACAATTTAAACAACCCATATGTAGACGAACGTAGGTTTTGAGTTGGTATCTTTAATGGATCATTTGATAAAGATGAGGGTTAAGCATTATTAAACTGTCTACAAAGTCTGGGCAATTGTCTCAGAAACTGATGGGAGTGTGTCCACTTTAGGTTATTTTACCCTAACAATGTAACTATAAAACGCTTATTGGATTTTCTCCGTCCAGGTACTACATTTGAAATAAACTGCCCTTAATGCCTGGGGGGGTTCTTCCCAGTATGAGAGGAGTTGCTGGATTTATTGAATAAACCTTTTTCCATAAAGTTAGATTGAACCAAGGTGTCTGACTAGCTGTTGATGCTGAAGAAGCGTCCGGTCCACTAGATTATACGTCACAGTGGCAGAATCACCTGAAAGACGCACATCGCCATCTGCTGACTGGAGTTGGTATCGCAGTTGAGAAAATACTTTCAGACAAAAAGCTCAAAAGCGACTGCCCCTAAAAACCAACGACTCCCTTTGAAAACGGGCGATGTGGCATCAGAAACATTAATTATAGTGTAAAAATGTACTACAAAGTGTAGCTAAATAGAATAACTTTGGTCATACCCAGTCAGCACGTGACGTCCATGGACGTTGAATTATGGTCGATGTCAGGTCTGTCTGTTGTGGCCGTTATTTCACCCTAAAATAGTCATCCCAAATTGGGCTGTGTATAACTATGTAAATGTCTCTCGGACAAGGAGACTTTTATCAATATACACTCTAAAAAGATAAGGTTCCTGGAGTATCCTGTAGGGGTTCTTCAAATTGGAACTGTGGGGGAACCCCTAAAAGTTATTTGAAGAACCCCTTATCATGGTTCCTCAAATAACCTTTTGGGGTTAATTTTTTTAACTCCCTGTCCACCCTCCCTCCATTATAAAAACATTTGAATAATAATAATAATAATAATATTCACAATATTGATTTAAATAATTCATTGTTTATTTAGTGGCACCACAACTGTGAATTAATATTTACAAAACCACTTACCAAGCAAAACACATTACCAAATTGCAACATTTCTGCAGACATGTCAGACCATAATAAATAATACATTTACTTGGTATAGTGATTTTCATGACATTTAAAATGTATAAAGGAGGAGGGTGGGGCTCAGTTGGTAGAGCATGGTGTTTGCATCATGTTTGCAACGCCAGGGTTGTGGGTTCGATTCCCACGGGGGAAAAAGTATGAAATGTATGCATTCACTACTGTAAGTTGCTCTGGCTAAGAGTGTCTGCTAAATGACTAAAAAAAAATAAAAAATAATGATGTTTGTGTGTCCACTTTAGGGTAAGTTGCCCTAAGGATGAAACTATAAAACGTCCGGGTACCTTAATTGAAATAAAACTGCCCTTAAGGCGTAGGGTTCTTCCCAGTATGAGAGGAGTTGCTAGATTTATTGAATAAACCTTTTTCCATAAAGTTAGAGTGAACCAAGGTGTCTGACTAGCTGTTGATGTTGAAGAAGTGTCCCGTAAAGGTTCCTGGAGTTTAGGGGTTCTTCAAATTGAACATTGAAACTGTGGGGGAACCCCTATAAGTTCCTCAAAGAACATTTTGGGGTTAATTTTTTTAACTCTCGGTCCACCCTCCCTGCATTATAAAAAACATATTTTAATAACAACAATATTGACAATATTGATTTAAATAATTCATTGTTTATTTAGTGCCACCACAAATGTGAATTCATATTTACAAAACACATAAACAAATTGCAACATTTCTGCAGACATGTCAGACCCTAATAAATAATACATTTACTTTGTATAGTGCTTTTCATGACATTTAAAATATATAAATAATAATGATGTACAATAAAAATAACATTAAAAATGAATCATAGGTAAACTAACAATATTGTAGACTTGATGCTAAAAACAGATTTTTCAGCTTTAGTGTGTATATTGTATCCACTTAGTTATGTTAGGAAGTTTTCCATCTTTATGACCGGCCCTGTTAACTTCACCCCAAATTCTCTTATCCCCAGAACACAGTAACTTAACAACATAAGTGTTCTTCTGACATTTTGGGAAATTTAAGGGAAAATAAAAATCCAGCCGTAGCAGAGCTCCAAGTCCCATGGGGACGTCCTCGAGGGCCTGGATGTTCTCCCCATCAAAGGCCAGCGGGATTTCACTCTCATGGTGAAATGGATTTCCACCGATGTGCAGTAAAGGAGTGAAGAGCGGTGAAATCTGTGTCAACAAAAGTAAGAAAAGATTAATACACATACAATTAACAAAGAACATAACAAATGTTCAGCTGTAGTTTTATATAAGCATGCACACCTATGTTTATGAAGAAACAGATGATTGGTGCATAGGCATACCTTGTCACGGACATAAAGGCCACTCGGGTCCTCATTGAAGAGGTAGGGCAAGAGCAGAATCGCTGCTGTGGTCTCCAGTCCTAGTAAAGTAAAGCAATGATCTTACTACACTTGCTAATTTTATTACAAAATTCATTAGAGAAAGGGAAGGAATAAGAGCAGATACCTCTTCTGTATTGTCCTTCAGGGACTGTCAAAATAGCAGGATGATGTCATCACCCCTGCCTCGCCTCTCTACCTCTGATAGTCCTTGAATTATCTTTTTGTCTATATCCATTCCATGGACCTAATTCATTTCTGAGAAGATCATTTGCACACATTTGTATGCTAATAGATGTCAGTTTGTATTGACTGCTATGTAGGTTAAATGTACACTTCAAATGCAGCTGTCCTACAACATATCTGTACCTTCTTCTTGATCCCAATTGCATTGTGTCCATGTTCTGTACCATCTAAGATATTAATTTCCCTCCACAAGGGGGCGGACATGTAACGTTTCCAAAATGGGATAGTATTGTACATGTAACTTTTCCAAAATGGGATAGTATTGTCCATGTAACGTTTCCAAAATGGGATAGTATTGTACATGTAACGTTTCCAAAATGGGATAGTATTGTACATGTAACGTTTCCAAAATGGGATAGTATTGTACATGTAATGTTTCCAAAATGGGATAGTATTGTACATGTAACGTTTCCTGAATGGGATAGTATTGTCCATGTAACGTTTCCTAAATGGGATAGTATTGTCCATGTAACGTTTCCAAAATGGGATAGTATTGTACATGTAACGTTTCCAAAATGGGATAGTATTGTACATGTAACGTTTCCAAAATGGGATAGTATTGTACATGTAACGTTTCCAAAATGGGATAGTATTGTACATGTAATGTTTCCAAAATGGGATAGTATTGTACATGTAACGTTTCCTGAATGGGATAGTATTGTCCATGTAACGTTTCCTAAATGGGATAGTATTGTCCATGTAACGTTTCCTAAATGGGATAGTATTGTCCATGTAACGTTATGCCCCCTTGTGAGTTAATAGTATTGCATGCTGTAGCAGGCTATATAAAGAGGAAGACCTCCATTGACGATTCAGTTTGTTGTAACATCTCATCTGGACAGGTCACCGTCCTTAGTTAGTTAACGAAGCTAACTTTAGCTAGTTCATTATCACAAAAGTGAGAACTGCTCTAGATTGGAAACTTACGTTAATGAGTGTAAAGCCATGTTGGCTTTATGGAAACGATATACAATATATGGGAAAGAATATAGTTGAGGAAATAATCCAAACCTAGTTGTGCCTAGTTAGGACATAACGTTAGCTAGCTAGCTAACGGTACTGTACTGTAGCTCATACAACGCCGACGGTCAAACCCTGCTTTCTAATATTTACCTTAATTAACTATAGTAACGTTATGGAAGATATTCACAGAAAACCATCATTGTCTTCGATATTCATTATTAGTATGTTATATTATTATAATAAATTATTTCGAGACATATTCAGAGCCAAACATCAACCCAACTTAACCTTTTTAACTGTTGTCGCATCCAAACTTGTCACCATCGTTTTCAGTTGTAATTGCGAAGTTCCCGGAAGAAGTCCAGCAACAACGGAGGTTCCTCGATGAACCCACCTTCTAACAAGTTCTTTGAAGAACCTTTTGGGGCTGTTTTTCATTGACCAAGAACCCTACGGTTCTTAGGGGATCTGAGAACAACTCCAGTTGAACCCTTCATTTTTAGAGTGTAGTCGGCTCTATTTACTCTCAGATTCAAACATGATGATTAGCATCAACGATCAAGTCAGCTGCTGCTGCTCCAATACAGTATGAGGTGAGACGGTGAACTGATGTTGAACTGGGCAGTCAGCTGCTGCTGCTCCAATACAGTATGAGGTGAGGAGGTGAACTGATGTTGAACCGGGCAGTCAGCTGCTGCTGCTCCAATACAGTATGAGGTGAGACGGTGAACTGATGTTGAACTGGGCAGTCAGCTGCTGCTGCTCCAATACAGTATGAGGTGAGACGGTGAACTGATGTTGAACCGGGCAGTCAGCTGCTCCAATACAGTATGAGGTGAGACGGTGAACTGATGTTGAACCGGGCAGTCAGCTGCTGCTGCTCCAATACAGTATGAGGTGAGGCGGTGAACTGATGTTGAACTGGGCAGTCAGCTGCTGCTGCTCCAATACAGTATGAGGTGAGACGGTGAACTGATGTTGAACTGGGCAGTCAGCTGCTGCTGCTCCAATACAGTATGAGGTGAGACGGTGAACTGATGTTGAACTGGGCAGTCAGCTGCTGCTGCTCCAATACAGTATGAGGTGAGACGGTGAACTGATGTTGAACTGGGCAGTCAGCTGCTGCTGCTCCAATACAGTATGAGGTGAGACGGTGAACTGATGTTGAACTGGGCAGTCAGCTGCTGCTGCTCCAATACAGTATGAGGTGAGACGGTGAACTGATGTTGAACTGGGCAGTCAGCTGCTGCTGCTCCAACACAGTATGAGGTGAGACGGTGAACTGATGTTGAATCATAATGATTAAGTTAATTAAAATGAATTTGTGAAACTGTTAAAAAATAGTATATGACATATTAAATATATTACTCTATTGTTATCATATAGAAACATCATGGAATATTGTACATCATATCAGCATCAACATACATTGTTTCATTCAATTTCACATAATAAGGATATTTAATATTTTCAAGTTCAGAAGTCAGAACTCATCACCTGCTATGTAAAAGAGACAGAAGAATGCACAATGGTCAATGCTATCTGGGATCCTTGGGACATCCCTACCCTAAACCCTAAGTGATTTAATAGTTGGTATTCAGCAGTCATAAAGCGTTATTTACTTTAACGAACTACTAAAATTGTGATTTTGTCAGACAGCAGCTCTACACTTTATTGACTGACTGATCCATTCATCCTTCCATCCCTCCTCAGCCTTCCTCTCCTCTGAAGACCCAGTGAGGGTGGAGCTCAGTCAGAGAGCTGTTGAGGGACTGGTTAGGAAGAACACTTCTACAGCCAGAGAGGTGAGAGGTCACACATGGTTTAGATGGTAAATATTTATGTCCCCTTAGCGGTTCATCACGTCAGCAAAAGGGAATATGTTCCATCTATGTTTATTTACATTAGTGCAAATTGTCCACTGATATTGGTGTAATTTCTCACCCCTCTTGGCTGTATGAAGTTAATTTCCCCTCAGGCACACACATTTGTTCTTTGATATTACGAAGGTCATTTGTGTATAATGTACTTTTCCCAACATCTCTTTACATTGCTTATGCATATTTAGTGGCCTGACTGTATCCATACTATATCAAAAGCCCATCCTGGTAGATCTGAACCTAATGCAGCTTGGAGTGATCAGATGACAGAAGTCACATTTAGGTGCCAGGTGTAACTGAGGCCATAGATACTCCATATCCATTACTTTGAGTGTTGTATATAATATGACTAAATGTGTTTCTGTGTTGCAGGTGCAGTCAAGAAATGGAACAGCAAGGCCACAGAACATGACATAAGCAGAGCTGTGGGAGACCACCTCAAGCCCCTGGTAGAGCCGGGGGTGGTGTTTACCTCTTCAGCAGTCTGTTGATTGGTCAGTCACTGGGTTCATTTGTTTTATTATATGGTCAAATCAAATCAAGCTTGATTCATACAGCACATTTCAGACATGGATGCAACAAAATGGCTTCACAGGAAAAATATTTTTAAAAACATTGAAAATAAACAGAAATATTTAGTACACAACAAACATAAGAGGATAAAAAACAGAAGACTAAACTGAAAAACGAATGATTAAAATGTTAATTGGATGCAATATCCAACCCAAAATATAAGCTTGGGACACTGAAAGTTGACTAGTAACAACAACTGGGACCTAAAAGACACCCACCATGAGACCCACTAAATCTGCCCAAGAAGAGGAAAACAAAAGAAAAACCCACACCAAACTTAAAGACAGGAAGTAAACCAAAAAGGTGGAGCAACTAAAGGTGTTGACTCTCCACATGTATCAAGACAACTGGAGCACTGGGCCAGACACTCTTAAATAGAACCTGGACCAGCTCAGGTGAAACACCTTCCCACTAACGAGATGGACAAGCCAGCACAGGTGTAACACATACTGACTAACGAGGTGACACCAATCAGTGCGTCCTACGTGCTAACGAGCTAGACCTGCTAACGAGCTAGACGTGCTAACGAGCTAGACGTGCTGACGGAGCTAGACGTGCTAACGAGCTAGACGGGCTAACGAGCTAGACGGGCTAACGAGCTGTACGCGCTAACGAGCTAGACGTGCTAACGAGCTAGAAGTGCTGACGGAGCTAGACGGGCTAACGAGCTAGACGGGCTAACGAGCGAGACGTGCTAACGAGCGAGACGGGCTAACGAGCGAGACGGGCTAACGAGCTAGACGTGCTAACGAGCGAGACGGGCTAACGAGCTAGACGTGCTAACGAGCGAGACGGGCTAACGAGCTATACGTGCTAACGAGCGAGACGTGCTAACGAGCTAGACGTGCTAAAGTCCAACCTCAAAACATAAATGGAAAAACCAAAGCCTGTAACACCTTCCCCTTTAAGACAACAAATATATCCTATATTTTTGTTGGAAAAGTTTGCTCACCACCAACAGAAAACAACTTCCATTTCACATTATAATCAACTACAATGCTTCACCTTCTACAATATAATCACTGGCTGTCAACAATTAAAAACAAGAAAAAAACACGTATTTCTAAATAATAATATACAATAGTATAATTTTTCTCCTTTTTCTTTCTATAGAATCCTAAAACTCACTAGCTTCTAGAACTCTCCTCTTCCTAAAACTCACTAGCTTCTAGAACTCTCGTCTTCCTAAAACTCACTAGCTTCTAGAACTCTCGTCTTCCTAAAACTCACTAGCTTCTAGAACACTTGTCTTCCTAAAACTCACTAGCTTCTAGAACTCTCGTCTTCCTAAAACTCACTAGCTTCTAGAACTCTTGTCCCCTTGGAACGAGCCCAAACAAAATGTATCTCCAATACGGAAAAACGTGCAGTCAAAATAAATAAAGATCCATAGCAACGCACTAGCTAAACACAAATCTAATATCCATTTGGGGGGAAATCAGGTTGAATCTGCTCCTGAAACTAACACAACAACAACAAAAAAAACACTTGGAAATGGAGATATCTTTCACCTCACTGGTTAGAGGACAACCTGCAGAAGACAGTCAGCTACATTTTGAAGTGATGCAGTTAAATTTAGGGGTCGGTAAACAAAGGAACACAACACTTATTTGTCATAACTCATCGATATCATGTTGAAATCAATTGTACCGAGAGGAGGGAGATGAGGTTGCATGTCCTGTTAAAACTAACAGCTCAAAAACCACACAGAATCTGGGAATAATGTGTACATCACTGGTTAGAGGACAATTTGTAGAAAACAGCCAGATACATTTTGATTCCAGTGGGTCACCCACATGGTAAGTGTAACACAACTCTTTTTTTGTTAGTCACTTTTTATTAAATCTCATAAATAGTAACTCTTCCATTTCAGAGCCTGGATTTCCCCCCTGAGGCTAATATCCATATCATGTTGAAATCAATAGAACAGGGGACAAACGTTTAGGGTTCTACATTGTGACATTATTAAAATACTCCTACTACAATGTTAAAACATTCTACATTGTGACATATCATTGATATCATGAAACAACTCCTTCATGTATTTTCTGATGTTTGATCAGATGTCTTATCAGAGAATCTCTTGTCACACTGATCACAGCTATGATTTCTCTCCTGTGTGTGTTCTCTGGTGTAGAGTCAGAGAGCCAGATGTAGTAAAACTCTTCCCACATTGATTACAGCTATAAGGTTTCTCTCCTGTGTGTATTCGCTGGTGTCTAGTCAGATGGCAAGATGAAATATAAGTCTTCCCACATTGATCACAGCTATAAGGTTTCTCTCCTGTGTGTGTTCTCTGGTGTACAGTCAGGTAACTAGATGAAATAAAACTTTTCACACATTGATTACAACTAAAAGATTTCTCTCCTGTGTGTATCCTCTGGTGTGATAACAGGTTGCTTGACTGAGTAAAACTCTTCCCACATTCAGTACAGCTGTACGGTTTCTCTCCTGTATGTGTTCTCTGGTGTATAGTCAGATAGCTAAATGTAGTAAAACTCTTCCCACATTGATCACAGCTGTAAGATTTCTCTCCAGTGTGAATTCTCAGGTGTACTTTTAGTGCTTTTAATCTTAAGTAACTCTTCCCACAATCAAAACAGTGGTGAGATTTCTCTCCTGTGTGCGTTCGCTGGTGTATTTTAAGTTCTGATGAAGATTTGCAATGTTTTCCACAGTCAGAGCAGCAGATAGATTTCTTCCCTGTGGGTCTCTGCTGGTGTTTCTTGAGGTGATAGAATCTGGACAGACTCTTCTCTGACTCGTTAGCATCATGATGTTGAGGCTCCCCAGAGGATCCATGATAGTCACCTCTCTCCTGTGTGAACAAGTCAGACAGATAGTTAAAGGCTCACAACAGCAGAACTCCACTGAAAAAGGTGATGCCAACAGCGTAGCCATGATACTGTACAACAATTGACGTCTGTAATGAATGTTAAAATGACTTGACAATTGTCTTAAGACAGTCAAGTGAGCAACAATAGTCATATTTAGTCTTGTTTTCACATTAGTAGTAACTAGAAATAAGTAAAAGGTGTTGAACTCCTAAGCAGTGTGCCAGGCGACTTTTGTTCTCAAATATAGGCACCTTTCTGTGTTTGCTAAAATTGCGACAAGGGCGATGCGCACACAATTTGATTGCAGAAACACCTCCCATCTAATGCAGAAACCGCTAGTTATGGATGTAGTATATCTGCCTGGAGCAAAAATGGTGAGCAAGTGGCCTAAGCTGTGCCATTAGAGATTCTGGGTTCGAGTCCAAGCTCTGTTGCAGCCGGCCGCGACCGGGAGGCCCATGGGGCGACGCACAATTGGCCCACCGTCGTCCGGGTTAGGGGAGGGTTTGGCCGGCAGGGATATCCTTGTCTCATCGCACACTAGCGACTCATGTGGCGGTCCGGGCGCAGTGCACACTGACCAGGTCGCCAGGTGTACGGTGTTTCCTCCGACACATTGGTGCTGCTGGCTTCCGGGTTGGATGGGCATTGTGTCAAGAAGCAGCGCATCTAGGTTGGGTTGTGTTGTGTTTCGGAGGACGCATGGATCTCGACCTTCGCCTCTCCAGAGTCCGTATGGGAGTTGCAGCGATGAGACAAGACTGTAAGTACCAATTGGGGAGAAAAAAGGGGTGAAAAAAATATATATATTTAAAAAATGGTGAGCAAAGATTATTTTTCACAATGTATTCTGAATATTACAGCACTAGATCAGGAGTGCTACTCAAGGAAACTCACATTAAGCTCTGTGTCTATTCACTAATTCACCACCGTGGGGGAAAACTCAGGGGAGTTCTCATAGGCTGACAGCAAAAATAGCCTCCATTTCCAGGTTGATTATGATTATTATCATCATTTGACACTATTTTGGATTATAATTGAAAGGCTCGTTTGAATGTCCTGATTTAATATAATGTTTGTGTTATTGTCGAAAATGTACTACTTTATATTTAAAAACGACTTCAACCAGTAAAATGATCATTGGCCAGTTTTCCATCGGCCAGTTTTCCATCAGCCTGACAATGAGATTTTGTCCACTAAGTGTATGCCAAAATGGTCTATAATCTCACCTAACAATAACATAGACCTACTGTAGGACCCATAACTTCACCTAACAACAACATAGACCTAGGACTATAAATCATTTAATATTTTAGGTGAAACAAGGAGACTAAAATGTCTTTGTCATGACAATTCATAACCTGATCACCAGATAATTTTGTGAATAATCCCACTAGGCTATTCTGTAATGTGTTGTCATTCTAAATGTCCTGAATAAAGGAAAATAGCTCTCTGTGTTGTACAATAGCCTATCCATCAAGGAACATTTCTCTACACATTATGAGCTAAGTATCTCCGTTTCCAAACGAGACCCTACTGTAAATCAAGTAGACAATAACACATTATAAATATCGATTTGTTTGGGATGTTGGATCCAACGTGGAGCACGGCATAACTGTCTTTACCGGTGTAATGAATGAAGAACTACATTTGACTGGCATGCAGAAAATTATTTCCTGGATCAGCTGATGATAGTTGAACATGTGACTGTAACTAAACAGCTACAGTATTAAGTATTATGCGTAATTATTTAAGAACCGCATTAATGACAGTATCCATTTGGGTGTTGTCAATAAAGTTAAGGTGACTCTCTGTTAGAACCATTGGATTTAGTAAACTGAAATGATTTAGGATTTCTGTGCCCATGAAAACTGTTTTCCCAGCGTATTATAAGGAGACAATAAATGTTACGTAGTTAGAGAGCATTTCAGAGATCTGAATACAAAAAACTGTCCCACAGCAAGATCCAGTATTTAAGTTAAAGTTCATCATATGACAAGCTTAACGTTATGACTATAACTACTGTTCCCTGAAGGAGGGAAACTAGGTACAACATACTATTAAATCCACACGTTATGACTATAACTACTGTTCCCTGAAGGAGGGGAACTAGGTACAACATACTATTAAATCCATGCCTCGCTGGGAGCCCCGCCTTCCACAGGTGATGAGCGTGAGACTCGGATATATTCCTTAAATGATTTAATCCTTAAATTTAATACCTCACTTCACCGACCCAGGAAGTGGCGGAGCCAAACAGGTGTTGTAACTCGTTCATAACTGGCACGCAGATCGGTAGAAATGGTAAGATAAATTGGCACTTCAAACGGAAATGGAAAAAGTTTGCCTATTTTACCAAAAACTTCAGGAGCATAACGTCAGAATTAACGAAGGCCAGCAGCAGGTGGGGAATTGGTTATTTTCTTCTGGTTATATTGACCTCTGGCTTCCTCAAGTCATTTGTGTGTCTTAATTATTTAATCAAACGCTTGAAGCATCAGTTCAGTTCAAGTTCTGCACATACAGTTGATTTTATTAAACACATGGGGTGTGTCCATATGGAAAAATACACGTCATAACATTTCAACCAATCAATTGGTAGAAAGAAAATAAAAATAAATTAAAATCTGCCCTAGAACATACAACATACATGCAATCAGACCCCTTCCCTTTTTACACATTTGGTTATTATAAAAATGTTTTCTTTTTTCAATTATCAATTTTCAGACAATACCTCATAAAGACATCACAATACCCCAGAAAAGTGAGAAAAAAAGTTTATAAATGCTTGTATATATATATCTAGGTCATGCCAGTAGGCTACAGTAGGTTGTATCTCTCTAGGTCATGCCAGTAGGTTACAGTAGGTTGTGTCTCTCTAGGTCATGCCAGTAGGTTACAGTAGGTTGTATCTCTCTAGGTCATGCCAGTAGGTTACAGTAGGTTGTATCTCTCTAGGTCATGCCAGTAGGCTACAGTAGGTTGTATCTCTCTAGGTCATGCCAGTAGGTTACAGTAGGTTGTATCTCTCTAGGTCATGCCAGAAAGCTACAGTAGGTTGTAACTCTCTAGGTCATGCCAGTAGGTTACAGTAGGTTGTATCTCTCTAGGTCATGCCAGTAGGTTACAGTAGGTTGTATCTCTCTAGGTCATGCCAGTAGGCTACAGTAGGTTGTATCTCTCTAGGTCATGCCAGTAGGTTACAGTAGGTTGTATCTCTCTAGGTCATGCCAGTAGGTTACAGTAGGTTGTATCTCTCTAGGTCATGCCAGTAGGCTACAGTAGGTTGTATCTCTCTAGGTCATGCCAGTAGGTTACAGTAGGTTGTATCTCTCTAGGTCATGCCAGTAGGCTACAGTAGGTTGTAACTCTCTAGGTCATGCCAGTAGGTTACAGTAGGTTGTATCTCTCTAGGTCATGCCAGTAGGTTACAGTAGGTTGTATCTCTCTAGGTCATGCCAGTAGGCTACAGTAGGTTGTATCTCTCTAGGTCATGCCAGTAGGTTACAGTAGGTTGTATCTCTCTAGGTCATGCCAGTAGGTTACAGTAGGTTGTATCTCTCTAGGTCATGCCAGTAACCTACAGTAGGTTGTAACTCTCTAGGTCATGCCAGTAGGTTACAGTAGGTTGTATCTCTCTAGGTCATGCCAGTAGGTTACAGTAGGTTGTATCTCTCTAGGTCATGCCAGTAGGTTACAGTAGATTGTATCTCTCTAGGTCATGCCAGTAGGCTACAGTAGGTTGTAGCTCTCTAGGTCATGCCAGTAGGCTACAGTAGGTTGTATCTCTCTAGGTCATGCCAGTAGGCAACAGTATGTTGTATCTCTCTAGGTCATGCCAGTAGGCTACAGTAGGTTGTACTCGTCTAGGTCATGCCAGTAGGCTACAGTAGGTTGTATCTCTCTAGGTCATGCCAGTAGGCTACAGTAGGTTGTATCTCTCTAGGTCATGCCAGTAGGTTACAGTAGGTTGTATCTCTCTAGGTCATGCCAGTAGGTTACAGTAGGTTGTAACTCTCTAGGTCATGCCAGTAGGTTACAGTAGATTGTATCTCTCTAGGTCATGCCAGTAGGTTACAGTAGGTTGTATCTCTCTAGGTCATGCCAGTAGGCTACAGTAGGTTGTATCTCTCTAGGTCATGCCAGTAGGTTACAGTAGGTTGTATCTCTCTAGGTCATGCCAGTAGGTTACAGTAGGTTGTATCTCTCTAGGTCATGCCAGTAACCTACAGTAGGTTGTAACTCTCTAGGTCATGCCAGTAGGTTACAGTAGGTTGTATCTCTCTAGGTCATGCCAGTAGGTTACAGTAGGTTGTATCTCTCTAGGTCATGCCAGTAGGTTACAGTAGATTGTATCTCTCTAGGTCATGCCAGTAGGCTACAGTAGGTTGTAGCTCTCTAGGTCATGCCAGTAGGCTACAGTAGGTTGTATCTCTCTAGGTCATGCCAGTAGGCTACAGTAGGTTGTATCTCTCTAGGTCATGCCAGTAGGTTACAGTAGGTTGTATCTCTCTAGGTCATGCCAGTAGGCTACAGTAGGTTGTAGCTCTCTAGGTCATGCCAGTAGGCTACAGTAGGTTGTATCTCTCTAGGTCATGCCAGTAGGCAACAGTATGTTGTATCTCTCTAGGTCATGCCAGTAGGCTACAGTAGGTTGTACTCGTCTAGGTCATGCCAGTAGGCTACAGTAGGTTGTATCTCTCTAGGTCATGCCAGTAGGCTACAGTAGGTTGTATCTCTCTAGGTCATGCCAGTAGGTTACAGTAGGTTGTATCTCTCTAGGTCATGCCAGTAGGCTACAGTAGGTTGTACCTCTCTAGGTCATGCCAGTAGGCTACAGTAGGTTGTATCTCTCTAGGTCATGCCAGTAGGTTACAGCAGGTTGTAATTCTCTAGGTCATGCCAGTAGGTTACAGTAGGTTGTATCTCTCTAGGTCATGCCAGTAGGTTACAGTAGGTTGTAACTCTAGGTCATGCCAGTAGGTTACAGTAGGTTGTAACTCTAGGTCATGCCAGTAGGTTACAGTAGGTTGTATCTCTAGGTCATGCCAGTAGGTTACAGTAGGTTGTATCTCTCTAGGTCATGCCAGTAGGTTACAGTAGGTTGAACCTCTCTAGGTCATGCCAGTAGGTTACAGTAGGTTGTATCTCTCTAGGTCATGCCAGTAGGCTACAGTAGGTTGTATCTCTCTAGGTCATGCCAGTAGGTTACAGTAGGTTGTATCTCTCTAGGTCATGCCAGTAGGTTACAGTAGGTTGTATCTCTCTAGGTCATGCCAGTAGGTTACAGTAGGTTGTATCTCTCTAGGTCATGCCAGTAGGTTGTAACTCTCTAGGTCATGCCAGTAGGTTACAGTAGGTTGTATCTCTCTAGGTCATGCCAGTAGGTTACAGTAGGTTGTATCTCTAGGTCATGCCAGTAGGTTACAGTAGATTGTATCTCTCTAGGTCATGCCAGTAGGCTACAGTAGGTTGTATCTCTCTAGGTCATGCCAGTAGGTTACAGTAGGTTGTATCTCTGTAGGTCATGCCAGTAGGTAACAGTAGGTTGTAACTCTCTAGGACATGCCAGTATGTTACAGTAGGTTGTAACTCTCTAGGTCATGCCAGTAGGCTACAGTAGGTTGTATCTCTCTAGGTCATGCCAGTAGGTTGTATCTCTCTAGGTCATGCCAGTAGGCTACAGTAGGTTGTAACTCTCTAGGTCATGCCAGTAGGTTACAGTAGGTTGTATCTCTCTAGGTCATGCCAGTAGGTTGTATCTCTGTAGGTCATGCCAGTAGATTACAGTAGGTTGTATCTCTCTAGGTCATGCCAGTAGGTTACAGTAGGTTGTATCTCTCTAGGTCATGCCAGTAGGTTGTATCTCTGTAGGTCATGCCAGTAGATTACAGTAGGTTGTATCTCTCTAGGTCATGCCAGTAGGTTACAGTAGGTTGTATCTCTCTAGGTCATGCCAGTAGGTTACAGTAGGTTGTATCTCTCTAGGTCATGCCAGTAGGCTACAGTAGGTTGTATCCAAGTGGAAACAATTATCAACCCAATGTGGAAAGTGTTGAATGTGGTCAACAACAAAATGAATGGCTTATTTGCTACGTGAGGTTTACTTGATCTAACAGAAGTTTCGTAATGATTAAGTTGTTACGTGGACACGTGACATACCGACAACTTTGATAAAACACTATAGGAGTTGTCTCCAGATCGCTATGCATATTCATGCTAGTAGCTTAGCATCTCTCTCCATTGAATACAGGCGGTTGACGACATAGAATATAAACAATAGATTACAATAATAAATTGTATCCACCAATCCAAAGACAGGATAGGTGAGAGCGAGACAACCCACAGTGCTGCTTTGTGGACCACGACTCCCCTTGTCAGGACGGAGAGACATCTTGTCAGTATATCCATAATCTTTGGTGTAGCCAACCCAACTCTCACATGGCTCTATTGGGGGTCACGGTGTGTAGTAAAACATCACTACATTAAAATCACTACATGCCGTGGCCCCCAGTCTGCGGTCAGCAGATAGACCCTCCTCAAATATATATGTTAAGTCACTTTTTGGAAACGGAACGGAGAAAACAAGGGGTAGCTTGTCTCTACGTCGTCTGATTCTAGACATATCAGTCATCATCCCAGGGCCCTCCGTTGAAGAGGTATTGACGAGCCAACTCCGAATATCCAAAGTTAAAAACTAATTGAAGGCGGTACTTACTGGTGTTACTCAGATCTCCTGTCTCCTCCTCTTCATCTTTCAATGTGACAGTAATCTCTCCTTCCTTCTTCACTCCAAACACTGCAACCTCCTCCTCTTTCACAGTAACATCCTCCTCTTTCCCTTCCTCATCTTCTTTCACATCCTCCTCTTCTTTCACTCTGAACGCGTCTTTCTCTTCTTTCACTGAAACTTCTTTCTCTTATTCTTTCACAGTAACAGCCTCACCCTCTACTTCTTGTTTTACTGTAACATCCTCCTCTTTCACGACAATGTTCAGCCCCAGAGCTTCTTTCTCCGTCCAGCAGACCTCCTCTTCTTTAACAGGAGGGGAGTAGTTTAGGGAGCTCATGTTCGGGGATGTTAGCTAGCTAGCTATCATTAGCGACTAGGCTAATGCTAACTTAACCAGCCAGCTACTATAGCTGACTAATAAAAAATAACGTAATATTAAATTAAATAGGTTAACAAGTAGATACGACAGAAGTGTGTCTACAACACAGTAGCTAATATAGACTGAAAGCGTATAAATAGCTTGAATCTTTCGGCTATGTAGGCTAGCAAGCTACCGAGGTGGTTGACGAGCTGTTTATGAAGAACCGTCCACTAGATTATACGTCACGCTGGCAGCATCGCCTGAAAGACGCACATCGCCGTCTGCTGACTGGAGGGAAACGCAGTTGAGGATCACATTTTATTTTCAGACAAAGATTATTTTACATGGATTTAATTAAATAATACTATTATATTGAGACATACAAAGACAGGGATGTGTTGGTTGATTAGTGAGAATAAAACATGTTTACCACAGAACATTTAAGGCAGTTTCATTCAGTCAAACAACATATAAATAAGAAGCCAGCTACTGTAGGTCTATACTGCTCCTACATGGTGTAACAATACATCATGTAGATGTATATAATGAACAGACTAGGTCTATACTGCTCCTACATGGTGTAACAATACATCATGTAGATGTATATAATGAACAGACTAGGTCTATACTGCTCCTACATGGTGTAACAATACAGCATGTAGATGTATATAATGAACAGACTAGGTCTATACTGCTCCTACATGGTGTAACAATACATCATGTAGATGAATATAATGAACAGACTAGGTCTATACTGCTCCTACATGGACTAACAATACATCATGTAGATGTATATAATGAACAGACTAGGTCTATACTGCTCCTACATGGTGTAACAATACAGTGCATTCAGAAAGTATTCAGACCCCTTCACTTTTTCCACATTTTGTTACATTACAGCCTTATTCTAAAATGATTAACACTACCGTTCAAAAGGTTGGAGTCACTTAGAAATGTTCTTGTTTTTGAAAGAAAAACACTTTTTTTGTCCATTAAAATAACATCAAATTGATCTGAAATACAGTGTAGACATTGTTAATGTTGTAAATGACTATTGTAGCTGGAAACAGCTGATTGTTTATGGAATATCTACATAGGCGTACAGAGGCCCATTATCAGCAACCATCACTCCTGTGTTCCAATGGCACGTTGTGTTAGCTAATCCAAGTTTATCATTTTAAAAGGCTAATTGATCATTAGAAAACCCTTTTGCAATTATGTTAGCACAGCTGAAAACTGTTGTGCTGATTTAACAAAGCTTTTGTAAACAGTGTTGTTGCATAACAATCAGGCAGTAGAACAACAATAATCATCACCCTCTTGACCAATCTTCCCTCCCCTTAACATTGTGTTTGATTCAGACCCTGTCAGTGTACCAGGTGGACATTGGGTTTAATGCAGACCCTGTCAGTGTACCAGGTGGACATTGGGTTTGATTCAGACCCTGCCAGTGTACCAGGTGGACATTGGGTTTGATTCAGACCCTGTCAGTGTACCAGGTGGACATTGGGTTTGATTCAGACCCTGTCAGTGTACCAGGTGGACATTGGGTTTGATTCAGACCCTGTCAGTGTACCAGGTGGACATTGGGTTGATTCAGACACTGTCAGTGTACCAGGTGGACATTGGGTTTGATTCAGTCCCTGTCAGTGTACCAGGTGGACATTGGGTTTGATTCAGACCCTGTCAGTGTACCAGGTGGACATTGGGTTTGATTCAGACCCTGCCAGTGTACCAGGTGGACATTGGGTTTGATTCAGACCCTGTCAGTGTACCAGGTGGACATTGGGTTTGATTCAGACCCTGCCAGTGTACCAGGTGGACATTGGTTTGATTCAGACCCTGTCAGTGTACCAGGTGGACATTGGGTTGATTCAGACCCTGTCAGTGTACCAGGTGGACATTGGGTTTGATTCAGACCCTGTCAGTGTACCAGGTGGACATTGGGGTTGATTCAGACCCTGCTAGTGTACCAGGTGGACATTGGGTTGATTCAGACCCTGCTAGTGTACCAGGTGGACATTGGGTTTGATTCAGACCCTGCCAGCATGGCCAGAAATGTTTTCCAAGGTCAGTAACTTATAACCACAGAACCACCCCAGACATTTCATGCATGACTAAAAACACCAAAGTATTATATTTACTGTCATGGTCTAGTATGTCATCGCATCAGACACCATTCACAATGCTGGCTGAGGTACGAGTAAAACATGACATATTATTTCCTAACCATTCACAATGCTGGCTGAGGTACTAGTAAAACATGACATATTATTTCCTAACCATTCACAATGCTGGCTGAGGTACTAGTAAAACATGACATATTATTTCCTAACCATTCACAATGCTGGCTGAGGTACGAGTAAAACATGACATATTATTTCCTAACCATTCACAATGCTGGCTGAGGTACTAGTAAAACATGACATATTATTTCCTAACCATTCACAATGCTGGCTGAGGTACGAGTAAAACATGACATATTATTTCCTAACCATTCACAATGCTGGCTGAGGTACTAGTAAAACATGACATATTATTTCCTAACCATTCACAATGCTGGCTGAGGTACGAGTAAAACATGACATATTATTTCCTAACCATTCACAATGCTGGCTGAGGTACGAGTAAAACATGACATATTATTTCCTAACCATTCACAATGCTGGCTGAGGTACTAGTAAAACATGACATATTATTTCCTAACCATTCACAATGCTGGCTGAGGTACGAGTAAAACATGACATATTATTTCCTAACCATTCACAATGCTGGCTGAGGTACGAGTAAAACATGACATATTATTTCCTAACCATTCACAATGCTGGCTGAGGTACGAGTAAAACATGACATATTATTTCCTAACCATTCACAATGCTGGCTGAGGTACGAGTAAAACATGACATATTATTTCCTAACCATTCACAATGCTGGCTGAGGTACGAGTAAAACATGACATATTATTTCCTAACCATTCACAATGCTGGCTGAGGTACGAGTAAAACATGACATATTATTTCCTAACCATTCACAATGCTGGCTGAGGTACGAGTAAAACATGACATATTATTTCCTAACCATTCACAATGCTGGCTGAGGTACTAGTAAAACATGACATATTATTTCCTAACCATTCACAATGCTGGCTGAGGTACTAGTAAAACATGACATATTATTTCCTAACCATTCACAATGCTGGCTGAGGTACGAGTAAAACATGACATATTATTTCCTAACCATTCACAATGCTGGCTGAGGTACGAGTAAAACATGACATATTATTTCCTAATTGTAAAAAAAATCCCCACTGTTTAACCAGAACAACATGAGTTGTGTCCTTCAAAGTGTTAGTCCATAATCATATTCAGCTACTTAGATGTCATGTATTGTCATGTTCTCTATAATGAAACATCACCACTGTAGATGTCATGTATTGTCATGTTATGTTCTCTATAATGAAACATCACCACTGTAGATGTCATGTATTGTTATGTTATGTTCTCTATAATGAAACATCACCACTGTAGATGTCATGTATTGTTATGTTATGTTCTCTATAATGAAACATCACCACTGTAGATGTCATGTATTGTTATGTTATGTTCTCTATAATGAAACATCACCACTGTAGATGTCATGTATTGTCATGTTATGTTCTCTATAATGAAACATCACCACTGTAGATGTCATGTATTGTTATGTCATGTTCTCTATAATGAAACATCACCACTGTAGATGTCATGTATTGTCATGTTATGTTCTCTATAATGAAACATCACCACTGTAGATGTCATGTATTGTCATGTTCTCTATAATGAAACATCACCACTGTAGATGTCATGTATTGTCATGTCATGTTCTCTATAATGAAACATCACCACTGTAGATGTCATGTATTGTTATGTCATGTTCTCTATAATGAAACATCACCACTGTAGATGTCATGTATTGTTATGTCATGTTCTCTATAATGAAACATCACCACTGTAGATGTCATGTATTGTTATGTTATGTTCTCTATAATGAAACATCACCACTGTAGATGTCATGTATTGTTATGTCATGTTCTCTATAATGAAACATCACCACTGTAGATGTCATGTATTGTTATGTCATGTTCTCTATAATGAAACATCACCACTGTAGATGTCATGTATTGTTATGTCATGTTCTCTATAATGAAACATCACCACTGTAGATGTCATGTATTGTTATGTCATGTTCTCTATAATGAAACATCACCACTGTAGATGTCATGTATTGTTATGTCATGTTCTCTATAATGAAACATCACCACTGTAGATGTCATGTATTGTTATGTCATGTTCTCTATAATGAAACATCACCACTGTAGATGTCATGTATTGTCATGTTCTCTATAATGAAACATCACCACTGTAGATGTCATGTATTGTTATGTTATGTTCTCTATAATGAAACATCACCACTGTAGATGTCATGTATTGTTATGTTATGTTCTCTATAATGAAACATCACCACTGTAGATGTCATGTATTGTCATGTTATGTTCTCTATAATGAAACATCACCACTGTAGATGTCATGTATTGTTATGTCATGTTCTCTATAATGAAACATCACCACTGTAGATGTCATGTATTGTCATGTTATGTTCTCTATAATGAAACATCACCACTGTAGATGTCATGTATTGTCATGTTATGTTCTCTATAATGAAACATCACCACTGTAGATGTCATGTATTGTTATGTTCTCTATAATGAAACATCATCACTGTAGATGTCATGTATTGTCATGTTATGTTCTCTATAATGAAACATCACCACTGTAGATGTCATGTATTGTTATGTTCTCTATAATGAAACATCACCACTGTAGATGTCATGTATTGTTATGTTATGTTCTCTATAATGAAACATCACCACTGTAGATGTCAAGTATTGTTATGTTATGTCTCTATAATGAAACATCACCACTGTAGATGTCATGTATTGTCATGTTCTCTATAATGAAACATCACCACTGTAGATGTCATGTATTGTTATGTTATGTTCTCTATAATGAAACATCACCACTGTAGATGTCATGTATTGTTATGTTATGTTCTCTATAATGAAACATCACCACTGTAGATGTCAAGTATTGTTATGTTATGTTCTCTATAATGAAACATCACCACTGTAGATGTCATGTATTGTCATGTTCTCTATAATGAAACATCACCACTGTAGATGTCATGTATTGTTATGTTCTCTATAATGAAACATCACCACTGTAGATGTCATGTATTGTCATGTTCTCTATAATGAAACATCACCACTGTAGATGTCATGTATTGTCATGTCATGTTCTCTATAATGAAACATCACCACTGTAGATGTCATGTATTGTCATGTTCTCTATAATGAAACATCACCACTGTAGATGTCATGTATTGTCATGTTATGTTCTCTATAATGAAACATCACCACTGTAGATGTCATGTATTGTTATGTTATGTTCTCTATAATGAAACATCACCACTGTAGATGTCATGTATTGTTATGTTATGTTCTCTATAATGAAACATCACCACTGTAGATGTCATGTCATGTCATGTTCTCTATAATGAAACATCACCACTGTAGATGTCATGTATTGTCATGTCATGTTCTCTATAATGAAACATCACCACTGTAGATGTCATGTATTGTCATGTTCTCTATAATGAAACATCACCACTGTAGATGTCATGTATTGTTATGTTCTCTATAATGAAACATCACCACTGTAGATGTCATGTATTGTTATGTTATGTTCTCTATAATGAAACATCACCACTGTAGATGTCAAGTATTGTTATGTTATGTCTCTATAATGAAACATCACCACTGTAGATGTCATGTATTGTTATGTTCTCTATAATGAAACATCACCACTGTAGATGTCATGTATTGTTATGTTATGTCTCTATAATGAAACATCACCACTGTAGATGTCATGTATTGTCATGTTCTCTATAATGAAACATCACCACTGTAGATGTCATGTATTGTTATGTTATGTTCTCTATAATGAAACATCACCACTGTAGATGTCATGTATTGTCATGTTATGTTCTCTATAATGAAACATCACCACTGTAGATGTCATGTATTGTCATGTTATGTTCTCTATAATGAAACATCACCACTGTAGATGTCATGTATTGTTATGTCATGTTCTCTATAATGAAACATCACCACTGTAGATGTCATGTATTGTCATGTTATGTTCTCTATAATGAAACATCACCACTGTAGATGTCATGTATTGTCATGTCATGTTCTCTATAATGAAACATCACCACTGTAGATGTCATGTATTGTTATGTCATGTTCTCTATAATGAAACATCACCACTGTAGATGTCATGTATTGTTATGTCATGTTCTCTATAATGAAACATCACCACTGTAGATGTCATGTATTGTTATGTTATGTTCTCTATAATGAAACATCACCACTGTAGATGTCATGTATTGTTATGTCATGTTCTCTATAATGAAACATCACCACTGTAGATGTCATGTATTGTTATGTCATGTTCTCTATAATGAAACATCACCACTGTAGATGTCATGTATTGTTATGTCATGTTCTCTATAATGAAACATCACCACTGTAGATGTCATGTATTGTTATGTCATGTTCTCTATAATGAAACATCACCACTGTAGATGTCATGTATTGTTATGTCATGTTCTCTATAATGAAACATCACCACTGTAGATGTCATGTATTGTTATGTTATGTTCTCTATAATGAAACATCACCACTGTAGATGTCATGTATTGTTATGTTATGTTCTCTATAATGAAACATCACCACTGTAGATGTCATGTATTGTTATGTTATGTTCTCTATAATGAAACATCACCACTGTAGATGTCATGTATTGTCATGTTATGTTCTCTATAATGAAACATCACCACTGTAGATGTCATGTATTGTTATGTCATGTTCTCTATAATGAAACATCACCACTGTAGATGTCATGTATTGTCATGTTATGTTCTCTATAATGAAACATCACCACTGTAGATGTCATGTATTGTCATGTTATGTTCTCTATAATGAAACATCACCACTGTAGATGTCATGTATTGTTATGTTCTCTATAATGAAACATCATCACTGTAGATGTCATGTATTGTCATGTTATGTTCTCTATAATGAAACATCACCACTGTAGATGTCATGTATTGTTATGTTCTCTATAATGAAACATCACCACTGTAGATGTCATGTATTGTCATGTCATGTTCTCTATAATGAAACATCACCACTGTAGATGTCATGTATTGTTATGTTATGTTCTCTATAATGAAACATCACCACTGTAGATGTCATGTATTGTTATGTTATGTTCTCTATAATGAAACATCACCACTGTAGATGTCAAGTATTGTTATGTTATGTCTCTATAATGAAACATCACCACTGTAGATGTCATGTATTGTCATGTTCTCTATAATGAAACATCACCACTGTAGATGTCATGTATTGTTATGTTATGTTCTCTATAATGAAACATCACCACTGTAGATGTCATGTATTGTTATGTTATGTTCTCTATAATGAAACATCACCACTGTAGATGTCAAGTATTGTTATGTTATGTTCTCTATAATGAAACATCACCACTGTAGATGTCATGTATTGTCATGTTCTCTATAATGAAACATCACCACTGTAGATGTCATGTATTGTTATGTTCTCTATAATGAAACATCACCACTGTAGATGTCATGTATTGTCATGTTCTCTATAATGAAACATCACCACTGTAGATGTCATGTATTGTCATGTCATGTTCTCTATAATGAAACATCACCACTGTAGATGTCATGTATTGTCATGTTCTCTATAATGAAACATCACCACTGTAGATGTCATGTATTGTCATGTCATGTTCTCTATAATGAAACATCACCACTGTAGATGTCATGTATTGTCATGTTCTCTATAATGAAACATCACCACTGTAGATGTCATGTATTGTTATGTTCTCTATAATGAAACATCACCACTGTAGATGTCATGTATTGTTATGTTCTCTATAATGAAACATCACCACTGTAGATGTCATGTATTGTTATGTTATGTTCTCTATAATGAAACATCACCACTGTAGATGTCAAGTATTGTTATGTTATGTCTCTATAATGAAACATCACCACTGTAGATGTCATGTATTGTCATGTTCTCTATAATGAAACATCACCACTGTAGATGTCATGTATTGTTATGTTATGTTCTCTATAATGAAACATCACCACTGTAGATGTCATGTATTGTTATGTTATGTTCTCTATAATGAAACATCACCACTGTAGATGTCAAGTATTGTTATGTTATGTCTCTATAATGAAACATCACCACTGTAGATGTCATGTATTGTCATGTTCTCTATAATGAAACATCACCACTGTAGATGTCATGTATTGTCATGTCATGTTCTCTATAATGAAACATCACCACTGTAGATGTCATGTATTGTCATGTTCTCTATAATGAAACATCACCACTGTAGATGTCATGTATTGTTATGTTCTCTATAATGAAACATCACCACTGTAGATGTCATGTATTGTCATGTTATGTTCTCTATAATGAAACATCACCACTGTAGATGTCATGTATTGTCATGTCATGTTCTCTATAATGAAACATCACCACTGTAGATGTCATGTATTGTTATGTCATGTTCTCTATAATGAAACATCACCACTGTAGATGTCATGTATTGTTATGTCATGTTCTCTATAATGAAACATCACCACTGTAGATGTCATGTATTGTCATGTTATGTTCTCTATAATGAAACATCACCACTGTAGATGTCATGTATTGTCATGTTATGTTCTCTATAATGAAACATCACCACTGTAGATGTCATGTATTGTCATGTCATGTTCTCTATAATGAAACATCACCACTGTAGATGTCATGTATTGTTATGTTATGTTCTCTATAATGACACATCACCAAGTGAAATAAAGTTGATCAGATATTCTTAATAGACATTAAATAAAAAATGGTTGTTCAGAAATCATTAATTATCATGTTGCTCTGATGAAATGAACTAAATATTTCACAATCATTACCACTGCTGATATTCACAGAGAATAATTACAAGGATCATATTTCACAATCATTACCACTGCTGATATTCACAGAGAATAATTACAAGGATCATATTTCACAATCATTACCACTGCTGATATTCACAGAGAATAATTACAAGGATCATATTTCACAATCATTACCACTGCTGATATTCACAGAGAATAATTACAAGGATCATATTTCACAATCATTCCCACTGCTGATATTCACAGAGAATAGTTACAAGGATCATATTTCTCAGTTGCATTGACCTGCAGACATCAGACACCACCTCTCCCTTATGCACATGTGACTGAAATGGAACCAATCACAAAAATCCCTGACACAGCTTTGATGGCCCAATAAAAACGAAACTGCACGTTTCTGCCAGCCAATGGGATAATTCCAGTGCAGTACATGTGTAGAGGGGTAATTCCAATTCAGGAAGTTCCTACCGTTTAACTTTTTGTCTGAACATTATAATATACATTTTACTCAACTATGTTACCCACTCCAGTCAGCAGATGGCGGTGTGGGAATTTAAGGTAATGCTGTTGGTGTGACGTAAAATCTAGTGGACGGAACGCTTCGTTCAACAGCAACAACAGTTAGTCAGCCACCTCGGTAGCTTGCTAGACAAAATAGCCAAACCAATAAAGCTCTTTAGATGCTTTCGTGTATATTAGCCACTGTGTTTAAAACCCACTTCTGTCGTCTAGTTAGTTATCCGATTTAATTTCATATTTACGGTGTTGTTGTTATTATTCAGCTAGCGGGCTGGTTAAGTTAGCATTAGCTTAGCTAGCTAACATCTCCGACCATGCGCTCACTAAGCTACTCTCCTGCTAAAGAAGAGGTCTGTTGGACGGAGAAAGAAGCTCTCGTCAAAGAGGAGGAGGAAGAGGAGGCTGTTTCAATGCAAAAACAAGTAGAGGGTGAGGCTGTTACAGTGAAAGAAGAAGAGAAAGACGTTTCAGTAAAAGAAGAGGAAGATGCGTTCAGAGTGAAAGAGGAGGAGGATGTTACTGTAAAAGAAGAGGAGGAAGATGCAGTTTATGGAGTGGAAGAGGAGGGGGAGATGACTGTCACATCGAAAAAGGAAGAAGAGGAGGAAACTGTATATCTGGGCCCGGTTTCCCAAAGGCATGTTAAGGCATCCAATGGTTTTAACAATGAACGGGCCCTGATAAACACTAGTAAGTACTGTCTTAAATACAGAGTCACAAACTCTGCAGTTGTTGAACTGATGTGTGGTGTTAAAGGGGAAATCTGCAATTGCTACATCCATATTGTGACTTTATAATTATTAATTTATAGCCATTGATTCTTGAAGAATATAACACATGCCTCATGAGCTTAGTTCAACTGTTGTACCCCATCAGAACCCCAAATAAGCTTTTTTTACTCCAATGTCTAGAAACAATGTAAATCAACATTGTATAGCCTCAACATGGTTAAAACTATAATGTTGATATCATGGATGGTCAGTCCTTGCATCCATAGGTCTGTCTATGAATTAGAGAGTAGTTACATTTCTCCAACCCCATAATCATCTTATAACCAAAACAGTGGTGGAATGACAGCTTTGTTGTTGTATGAACGGCAGATTGCTGGGTTGTGTGGGTTTTTTCAACAGTAACAAAATGGCTGCCCAGAGGCTTGGTTTGGTAAACAGCTGAGGGATGGGGGATGGAGGAGTGTAACCACTCAAATTTATTCATCCAGGATGTCATAATGATAGTTTAACCAGGTTTCTAGGATATATAGTATATTCTAGAATTCATCCATGATGTCAAAATGATAGTTTAACCAGGTTACTAGGCTATATAGTATATTCTAGAATTCATCCATGATGTCATAATGATGGTTTAACCAGGTTTCTAGGATATATAGTATATTCTAGAATTCATCCATGATGTCAAAATGATAGTTTAACCAGGTTTCTAGGATATATAGTATATTCTAGAATTCATCCATGATGTCATAATGATAGTTTAACCAGGTTTCTAGGATATATAGTATATTCTAGAATTCATCCATGATGTCATAATGATAGTTTAACCAGGTTTCTAGGCTATATAGTATATTCTAGAATTCATCCATGATGTCATAATGATAGTTTAACCAGGTTTCTAGGATATATAGTATATTCTAGAATTCATCCATGATGTCATAATGATAGTTTAACCAGGTTTCTAGGATATATAGTATATTCTAGAATTCATCCATGATGTCATAATGATAGTTTAACCAGGTTTCTAGGATATATAGTATATTCTAGAATTCATCCATGATGTCATAATGATAGTTTAACCAGGTTTCTAGGATATATAGTATATTCTAGAATTCATCCATGATGTCATAATGATAGTTTAACCAGGTTTCTAGGATATATAGTATATTCTAGAATTCATCCAGGATGTCATAATGATAGTTTAACCAGGTTTCTAGGATATATAGTATATTCTATAACTGCCAGTGTAGATTTCCTGTGGAGGCAAATTATTAGAGCTGTTGATAAGTCATTGTATAATATTCAGACAATTGTTTTTCATGCCATTACATTAAAGGCAAGACATACCTAGATTCAATTACATTCATGAATTGGTTTGAAACCTTTGTTTTAAACCCTTCTCAAAATTGGTGCCTTGCCGGATTTGTAAAAAATGGTTTGTCATGAAACTCAATTTTTTAAATGTATTTAAATGTAACCTTTATTTAACTAGACAAGTCAGTTAAGAACAAATTCTTATTTACAATGACTGCCTACCCCGGACAACGCTGGGCCAATTGTGCGCCGCCCTATGGAACTCCCAATCACGGCCGGTTGTGATACAGCCTGGATTTGAACCAGGGTGTCTGTAGTGAAGCCTCAAGCACTGAGATGCAGTGTCCGCTGCGCCACTCGGGAGCCCCAAAATCACTATAACCTGACTGGAGGGAGCCAGTCATCACTATAACCTGACTGGAGGGAGCCAGTCATCACTATAACCTGACTGGAGGGAGCCAGTCATCACTATAACCTGACTAGAGGGAGGGAGCCAGTCATCACTATAACCTGACTAGAGGGAGGGAGCCAGTCATCACTATAACCTGACTAGAGGGAGGGAGCCAGTCATCACTATAACCTGACTAGAGGGAGGGAGCCAGTCATCACTATAACCTGACTAGAGGGAGGGAGCCAGTCATCACTATAACCTGACTAGAGGGAGGGAGCCAGTCATCACTATAACCTGACTAGAGGGAGGGAGCCAGTCATCACTATAACCTGACTAGAGGGAGGGAGCCAGTCATCACTATAACCTGACTAGAGGGAGGGAGCCAGTCATCACTATAACCTGACTAGAGGGAGCCAGTCATCACTATAACCTGACTAGAGGGAGCCAGTCATCACTATAACCTGACTAGAGGGAACCAGTCATCACTATAACCTGACTAGAGGGAGCCAGTCATCACTATAACCTGACTAGAGGGAGCCGACCAGTTCTGAAAGCCTTTTGCCGTACCCTCACCCTACTCCTCTGGTGATGTAGAGGTTATCCCAGGCCCTGTGTGTCCCCAGGCGCTATCATTTGTTGACTTCTGTAACCGTAAAAGCCTTGGTTTCATGCATGTTAACATCAGAAGCCTCCTCCCTAAGTTTGTTTTACTCACTGCTTTAGCACACTCCGCCAACCTTGATGTCCTTGCCGTGTCTGAATCCTGGCTTTGGAAGGCCACCAAAAATTCTGAAATTTCCATCCCCAACTACAACATTTTCCGTCAAGATAGAACTGCCAAAGGGGGAGGAGTTGCAATCTACTGCAGAGATGGCCTGCAAAGTTCTATCATACTTTCCAGGTCTAAGCCCAAACAGTTCGAGCTTCTAATTAAAAAAATTATTCTCTCCAGAAATAAGTCTCTCACTGTTGCCGCCTGTTACAGACCCCACTCAGCTCCCAGCTGTGCCCTGGACTCCATATGTGAATTGATTGCCCCCCATCTATCTTCAGAGTTCATTCTGTTAGGTGACCTAAACTGGGATACCTGGTTGTTCTTTAAAAGTAATTTCCTCACCACCTTAAATAAGCACGGCCCTTTCAAAAATGGTAAAACTAACAACAGATATAGCCCTTGGTTCACTCCAGACCTGACTGCCCTCGACCAGCACAAAAACATCCTGTTGCGTACTGCACTAGCATCGAATAGTCCCCGCGATATGCAACTTTTCAGAGAAGTCGGGAACCAATACACAGTCAGTTAGGAAAGCAAAAGCTAGCTTTTTCAAACAGAAATTTGCATCCTGTAGCTTTAACTCCAAAAATTTTGGGACACTGTAAAGTCCATGGAGAATAAGAGCACCTCATCCCAGCTGCCCACTGCACTGAGGCTAGGAAACACTGTCACCACCGATAAATCCACGATAATCGAGAATTTCAATAAGCATTTCTCTACGGCTGGCCATGCTTTCCTCCTGGCTACCCCAACCCCGGCCAACAGCTCCCCACCCCCCGAAGCTACTTCCCCAAGCCTCCCCAGCTTCTCCTTCACCCAAATCCAGATAGCTGATGTTCTGAAAGAGTTGCAAAACCTGGACCCGTAAAAATCAGCTGGGCTAGACGATCTGGACCCTCTCTTTCTAAAATGTTCCACCGCCATTGTGGCAACCCCTAAATGCAGCACTAACCTTTGATGATCTTCATCAGATGACAATCCTAGGACATTGTTATACAATACATGCATGTTTAGTTCAATCAAGTTCATATTTATATCAAAAACCAGCTTTTTAAATTAGCAAGTGACTAGCATGTGACTAGCATTCCCACCGAACACTTCCGGTGAATTTACTAAATTACTCACGATAAACGTTCACAAAAAAAATAACAATTATTTTATGAATTATAGATACAGAACTCCTTTATGCACTCGCTATGTCCGATTTTAAAATAGCTTTTCGGTGAAAGCACATTTTGCAATATTCTGAGTAGATAGCCCGGCCATCACAGGCTAGCTATTTTGACACCCACCAAGTGTGGTACTCACCAAACTCAGATTTACTATTAGAAAAGTTTGATTACCTTTGCTGTCTTCGTCAGAATGCACTCCCAGGACTTCTACTTCAATAACAAATGTTGGGTTGGTTCCAAATAATCCATAGTTATATCCAAATAGTGGCGTTTTGTTCGTGCATTCAAGACACTATCCGATGGGTAAAGAGGGGTGACGCGCCCGACGCGTTTCGTGACAAAAAAATTCAAAATATTCCATTACCGTACTTCGAAGCATGTCAACCGCTGTTTAAAATCAATTTTTATGCTATTTTTCTCGTAAAAAAAGCGATAATATTCCGACCGGGAGTCGTTGTTTTCGTTCAAAGAGAGAGAAAGTAAACATGGTGTCGGCTCGTGCACGTGCCTCCAGTCTCATTGTTCTCTGATCGACCACTTACAAAATGCGCTAATGTTTTTCAGCCATGGCCTGCAAAGCCACAATTCACCTTTCTGGCGCCTTCTGAGAGCGTTAGAAAATGTCACGTCATGCCAGAGATCCCCTGTTTTGGTTAGAGATGATCAAGAAGGCCATGAAATGGTCAGAGAGAGCGCTTCCTGTTTGGAATCTTCTCAGGTTTTGGCCTGCCAAATGAGTTCTGTTATACTCACAGACACCATTCAAACAGTTTTAGAAACTTTAGGGTGTTTTCTATCCAAATCAAACAATTATAGGCATATTCTAGTTTCTGGGCAGGAGTAGTAACCAGATTAAATCGGGTACGTTTTTTATCCGGCCGTGCAAATACTGCCCCCTATCCCCAACAGGTTAATCCATTTGCACACACTGTATATAGATTTTTCTGTTGTGTTATTGACTGTACGTTTGTTTATCCCACTTGTAACTCTGTGTTGTTTGTGTCGCACTGCTTTGCTTTATCTTGGCCAGGTCGCAGTTGTAAATGAGAACTTGTTCTCAACTGGCCTACCTGGTTAAATAAATCAATAAAATCTTAACTTTATTGACAACACCCAAATGGATACTGTCATTAACGCGGTTCTTCAATAATTACACATAATTATTAATGCTTTAGCAAACATTATATTAAACAGGACATTCAAATATCCTTACAATTATAATCCAAAGTAGTGTGAAATGAACTCATCATCAACCTGGAAATGGAGGTTACTCCCCTGAGTTTTCCCCCATTCACATTCAGAATACATTGTGAAAAACTTACATCTTTGCTCACCATTTTTGCTCCAGGCAGATATAGTACATCCATAACTATCGGTTTCCTCATTAGCAGGGAGGAGTTTCTGCAATCAAATTGCCCTCGTCCCGCAATTTTAGCAAACACAGAAAGGGGCCTATATTGGAGACCAAAAGTCGTCCGGCACACTGCTTAGAGTTTCAACAACATGAATAACGTATTTCTAGCCTACAATCATTGATGTTACTACGAATGTGAAAACAAGACAAAATATGACTATTCTTGCTCATTTTAAGGCAAATATCAAATAATTTTAACATTCATTACAGACGTCAATTGTTGTCCAACATCATGGCTCCGCTGTTGGCATCACCTTTTACAGTGGATTACCGCTGTTGTGGGCCTTTAATCATCTGTCTGACTTTGTTGTTCACACAGGAGAGAGACGTGACTATCGTGGATCCTCTGGGGAGCCTCAACAACCTCATGATGCTGACGAGGCAGAGAAGAGTCTCTCCAGATCAGAACACCTCAATAAACACCAGCAGAGATCCACAGGGAAGAGAACTCACTGCTGCTCTGACTGTGGGAAGAGATTCACCTCATCAGGCATTAAAATTAATCAGAGAACACACACAGGAGAGAAATCTTATTGCTGTGGTGAATGTGGGAAGAGTTTTGTTCAATTTACAGGTCTGAGAGTGCACCAGAGAATACACACAGGAGAGAAACCTTATAGCTGTACTCAATGTGGGAAGAGTTTTGTTCAATCTACAGATCTAACAGTGCACCAGAGAAGACACACAGGAGAGAAATCTTATAGCTGTACTCAATGTGGGAAGAGTTTTGCTGCATCAAGCATTCTGACTCTACACCAGAGAACACACACAGGAGAGAAATCTTATAGCTGTGGTCAATGTGGGAAGAGTTTCACTCAGTCAGGTGGCCTGAAATCACACAAGAGAACACACACAGGAGAGAAATCTTAGAGCTGTGATCAGTGTGACAAGAGATACTTTGATAATGTCACAATGTAGAATGTTTTAACATTGTAGTAGGAGTATTTTAATGATGTCACAATGTAGAATGTTTAAACATTTTAGTAGGAGTATTTTAATGATGTCACAATGTAGAACCCTAAACGTTTGTCCCCTGTTCTATTGATTTCAACATGATATGGATATTAGCCTCAGGGGGAAAATCCAGGCTCTGAAATGGAAGAGTTACTATTTATGTGATTTAACAAAAAGTGACTAACACAAAAAGAGTTGTGTTACACTTACCACGTTGGTGACCCACTGGAATCAAAATGTATCTGGCTGTTTTCTACAAATTGTCCTCTAACCAGGGATGTACACATTATTCCCAGATTCCGTGTGATTTTTGAGCTGTTAGTTTTAACAGGACGCGCAACCTCATCTCCCTCCTCTCGGCACAATTGATTTCAACATGATATCGATGAGTTATGACAAATAAGTGTTGTGTTCCTTTGTTTAGGGACCCCTAAATTTAAATGCATCACTCCATAATGTAGCTGACTGTCTTCTGCAGGTTGTCTAACCAGTGAGGTGAAATATATCTCCATTTCCATGTGTTTTTTGTTTTGTTGTGTTAGTTTGAAGAGCAGGTTCAACCTGATTTCCCCCCAAATGGATATAAGATTTGTGTTTTGCGTTTAGCTAGTGCGTTGCCATGGATCTTTATTTATTTTGGCTGCATGTTTTTCCGTATTGGAGATGAGTTTTGTTTGGGCTCGTTCCAAGGAGACGAGAGTTCTAGAGGCTAGTGGGATTTAGGAAGACGAGAGTTCTAGAAGCTAGTGTTTTTTAGGTAGACGAGTGTTCTAGAAGCTAGTGAGTTTTAGGAAGAGGAGAGTTCTAGAAGCTAGTGAGTTTTAGGAAGACGAGAGTTCTAGAAGCCAGTGAGTTTTAGGAAGACGAGAGTTCTAGAAGCTAGTTAGTTTTAGGAAGAGGAGAGTTCTAGAAGCTAGTGAGTTTTAGGAAGACGAGAGTTCTAGAAGCTAGTGAGTTTTAGGAAGACGAGAGTTCTAGAAGCTAGTGGGATTTAGGAAGAGGAGAGTTCTAGAAGCTAGTGGGATTTAGGAAGACGAGAGTTCTAGAAGCTAGTGGGATTTAGGATTCTATAGAAAGAAAAAGGAGAAACAAATAATCCTATTGTATATTATTATTTAGAAATACGTGTTTTTTCTTGTTTTTAATTGTTGACAGCCAGTAGACACCATGTTTATATTGGTGAAGGTGAATCATTGTAGTTGATTATAATGTGAAATGGAAGTTGTTTTCCGTTGGTGGTGAGCAAATTTGTCCAAAAGAAATATAGGATATATTTGTTGTCTTAAGGGGGAAGGTGTTACAGGCGTTGGTTTTTCTATTTATGTTTTGAGGTTGGACTTTAGCACGTCCAGCTCGTTAGCCCGTCTAGCTCGTTAGCACGTCTAGCTCGTTAGCGCGTCTAGCTCGTTAGCCCGTTAGCCCGTCTAGCTCGTTAGCCCGTCTAGCTCCGTCAGCACGTCTAGCTCGTTAGCACGTCTAGCTCGTTAGCACGTCTAGCTGGTTAGCACGTCTAGCTCGTTAGCACGTCTAGCTCATTAGCCCGTCTAGCTGGTTAGCACGTCTAGCTCGTTAGCCCGTCTAGCCCGTTAGCACGTCTAGCCCGTTAGCCCGTCTAGCTCGTTAGCACGTAGGACGCACTGATTGGTGTCACCTCGTTAGTCAGTATGTGTTACACCTGTGCTGGCTTGTCCATCTCGTTAGTGGGAAGGTGTTTCACCTGAGCTGGTCCAGGTTCTATTTAAGAGTGTCTGGCCCAGTGCTCCAGTTGTCTTGATACATGTGGAGAGTCAACACCTTTAGTTGCTCCACCTTTTTGGTTTGCTTCCTGTCTTTAAGTTTGGTGTGGGTTTTTCTTTTGTTTGCCTCTTCTTGGGCAGATTTAGTGGGTCTCATGGTGGGTGTCTTTTATGTCCCAGTTGTTGTTACTAGTCAACTTTCAGTGGACACTGTGAGCAAAACGGCAAGATTATGTTATAATACTTTTATTGCATCAAATGGTTGTTTTATGCAACAGAATAGAGGGTTCTTAGAACTATTGTGTCTGTGTGTTCTACTGAGGATGGGCCTCTGGGAGAAAACACTGACAGGAGATTTACAATGTCTTTTGGGTGATAAAACCTAAAGAGACTGCATTCCAGAACATGAGTTAATGTTTCTGTTCTATATGGTACCAGGGAGAGATGACCTCAGGGCCAGACCCTGGTCTCTACACAAAGAGTACTGTTTTTACAGCAGATACTGTCTGCTGAGAATTATAAGTATCTTTCATACAAATCTTAACCTTGTGACCCGTTCTATACATCTGTTGTTGGTCATTTAGGTTGAAAGGGGTGCATCTTGGCTGTAAAATACCTTTGTACATTTGTATCGTGGCTCTCAAGATTCATCGACCAGCCATCATTTATCGTAGAGCACTCAATTGATTCACTTTATATGTGTGTGTTGTTTTGACCTGCTTCCGTATTAGTAAGTGAATAAAGATTTAGTTTCAGAATAACTCTGACTTGTGTGATAAGTTTGTCTCAATTGATATTAAAGAAATTAACCACCACGTATGGGGATGTGAATCTTGACTTGGTGAGCGCTCCTGGTGACCTGGGTAAATGGTCCCCAAGGGATTCCTCTAACTTGGGATCTCAGTGAGACCACACTTAGAGAACGGAGCAAATGGACCCACCTTTGATCTGAGAGGCAGTGAGCCGAGTGGATACCACATCTCGAACGTAGTTTAAAAAAAGAAAGAGGTGAGCGAAACACAAAGTTGAGTTTTTAGAAAATCCTCGTAGGCTCTGAGTGTGTATTCCTGTGTCTAGGTGTAAACAGGGCCCAGTCAGGAGGCTCTGAGGCTGAGTCAGCTATCTCTGTAAACTGGATGAGAACTAGAATCTGTGTTTACTAGTTAAGACCATCTATGATATAGTGTAAGATATTAAGGTGCACCTGTAATTGTTTTAAACCTGTAATTGTTTTAAACCTGGACCCCATTTTAGAAGTATTGAAAGATGTAAATGTATGAGTTTCATTATCCTAGGAACTAACCATTAGATAGAAATGTGGAAATATTCCTGCAGGTTAAAATATTGTTGAAAAACAACTAATTGGTTAGGTATGTTTGGGAATAGCATTGTGTGAATGTGGTATGAGAGTTGTGTGACTGTGATATGAGAGTTGTGACTGTGATATGAGAGTTGTGTGACTGTGATATGCGAGTTGTGTGACTGTGATATGAGAGTTGTGTGACTGTGATATGAGTCTTAATCTGTCGTCTGGATAGTAACATATAGAAATATGCTTAATCAGATGATTGAAATATGGATAATAAGCGGGATGATATTTTAGAAAGCAGCGGAAGGTCTATAGTTCCTGGGAGGCTTGATTTTGCCATGGTCTCTGGGAGGTTAGAGAACCGTTGAGGATCCCATGGTCATTGTCTGGGAAACTAAAGTTTATTTTTTGTTCCGCTGGGAGGATGTTTGGAGAGCTGCTTCGTTGCTATGGAGAGTCCCTGAAAAAGCAAATGGAATGGTTGTCGTGACTACCTGAGAATTTCTTACGTTTTATATGGATTCTGTGAATATATGAAAATATGATGAATTGTATGTGTGTATAATCGATTACTAGAGATATGATGAAGTAATACTGGGAATATAATTAGATACAATTTAAACAACCCATATGTAGACGAATATAGGTTTTGAGTTGGTATCTTTAATGGATCATTTGATAAAGATGAGGGTTAAGCATTATTAAACTGTCTACAAAGTCTGGGCAATTGTCTCAGAAACTGATGGGAGTGTGTCCACTTTAGGTTATTTTACCCTAACAATGTAACTATAAAACGCTTATTGGATTTTCTCTGTCCAGGTACTACATTTGAAATAAACTGCCCTTAATGCCTGGGGGGGTTCTTCCCAGTATGAGAGGAGTTGCTGGATTTATTGAATAAACCTTTTTCCATAAAGTTAGAGTGAACCAAGGTGTCTGACTAGCTGTTGATGCTGAAGAAGCGTCCGGTCCACTAGATTATACGTCACAGTGGCAGAATCACCTGAAAGACGCACATCGCCATCTGCTGACTGAGGTTGGTATCGCAGTTGAGAAAATACTTTCAGACAAAAAGCTCAAAAGCGACTGCCCCTAAAAACCAACGACTCCCTTTGAAAACGGGCGATGTGGCATCAGAAACATTAATTATAGTGTAAAAATGTACTACAAAGTGTAGCTAAATAGAATAACTTTGGTCATACCCAGTCAGCACGTGATGTCCATGGACGTTGAATTATGGTCGATATCAGGTCTATCTGTTGTGGCCGTTATTTCACCCTAAAATAGTCATCCCAAATTGGGCTGTGTATAACTATGTAAATGTCTCTCGGACAAGGAGACTTTTATCAATATACACTCTAAAAAGATAAGGTTCCTGGAGTATCCTTTAGGGGTTCTTCAAACTGGAACTGTGGGGGAACCCCTAAAAGTTATTTGAAGAACCTTTTGTGGGAACCCCTAAAAGTTCTTTGAAGAACCCCTTATCATGGTTCCTCAAATAACCTTTTGGGGTTAATTTTTTTAACTCCCTGTCCACCCTCCCTCCATTATAAAAACATTTGAATAATAATAATAATAATAATATTCACAATATTGATTTAAATAATTCATTGTTTATTTAGTGGCACCACAACTGTGAATTAATATTTACAAAACCACTTACCAAGCAAAACACATTACCAAATTGCAACATTTCTGCAGACATGTCAGACCATAATAAATAATACTTTTACTTTGTATAGTGCTTTTCATGACATTTTTTTTACATTTGACATTTTAGTCATTTAGCAGACGCTCTTATCCAGAGTGACTTTTCATGACATTTAAAATGTATAAAATAATGATGTAAAATAAAAACAACATTAAAAATGAATCACAGGTTAACTAACAACATTGTAGACTTGATGCTAAATACAGATTTTTCAGCTTTAGTGTGTATATCGTATCCACTTAGTTATGTTAGGAAGTTTTCCATCTTTATGACCGGCCCTGGTAACTTCTCCCCAACTTCTCTGATCCCCAGAACACAGTAACTTCACAACATAATAGTTTTTCTGACATTTTGGGGAAATGTTACAGAAAATAAAAATCCAGTCGTAGCAGAGCCCCAAGTCCCATGGGGACGTCCTCTAGGGCGTGGATGTTCTCCCCATCAAAGGCCAGCGGGATTTCACTCTCATGGTGAAATGGATTTCCACCGATGTGCAGTAAAGGAGTGAAGAGCGGTGAAATCTGTGTCAACAAAAGTAAGAAAAGATTAATACACAAACAATTAACAAAGAACAGAACAAATGTTCAGCTGTTGTTTTATATAAGCATGCACACCTATGTTTATGAAGAAACAGATGATTGTTGCATAGACATACCTTGTCACGGACATAAAGGCCACTCGGGTCCTCATTGAAGAGGTAGGGCAAGAGCAGAATCGCTGCTGTGGTCTCCAGTCCTAGTAAAGTAAAGCAATGATCTTACTACACTTGCTAATTTCATTACAAAATACATTAGAGAAAGGGAAGGAATAAGAGCAAATACCTCTTCTGTATTGTCCTTCAGGGACTGTCAAAATAGCAGGATGATGTCCTCACCGCTGCCTCGCCTCTCTACCTCTGATAGTCCTTGAATTATATTTTTGTCTATATCCATTCCATGGACTTGATTCATTTCTGAGAAGATCTGAAAAGATAATTTGCACACATTTGTATGCTAATAGATGTCAGTTTGTATTGACTGCTATGTAGGTTAAATGTACACTTGAAATGCAGCTGTCCTACAACATATCTGTGTAACGTGCATCGCCTGGTGACGAGGAAGCGGACCAAAACGCAGCTGGGAGCGAACACATGTTTATTCAACACACTGGAATTAAACATGTACATGTACACAAAATCAAGAAAAATGCAGATACGTTACGTGCTCAAACAAAGAGACACAAACAGCGTGGGGAAAACAGCAACTTAAATGTGATCCCAATCAGAGACAATTAGCGACAGCTGTCTCTGATTGGGAATCGACAGAACCCAACATAGAAATAAACCCACCTAGAGCCTACACGTAAACCAAACACAAACCAATGAAAAATACCTAACCTGACACACCCTGACCCAATATACCCGAGTTCACCTGGTCAGGGCGTGACAATCTGTACCTTCTTCTTGATCCCAATTGCATTGTGTCCATGTTCTGTCTTATAAGAATTTCAAAGGAAGATAAAATGTGTCAAAGAATAGTCTTACAAGCATTAAAAAATATATATTAAATAAATATTGAAAGATAAATGTCATCGACATACAATGTCATGTAAAATAGAAGAACATATTGGAGAAAGCACTAGCCAATACAGTACTGCCATACAGTAACAGTACTGCCATACAGCCCTAATATCACATTTCAAGATATCTTTGTACACAAATTGTTCAATATTTTATCAGGCTGACTTGAAAGATTATACTCAACATTTTGCTGTGTGGCAATACTGTGTTTGGATTCTGAAGGGCATTTATACAAGAGAGGTAGTCTAGACACTGTATTAATACCATTATGCATTTGAATCCCATCTACAGCTACCATCTAAGATATTAATTTCCCTCCACAAGGGGGCGGACATGTAACGTTTCCAAAATGGGATAGTATTGTACATGTAACGTTTCCAAAATGGAATAGTATTGTACATGTAACGTTTCCAAAATGGGATAGTATTGTACATGTAACGTTTCCAAAATGGGATAGTATTGTACATGTATCGTTTCCAAAATGGGATAGTATTGTCCATGTAACGTTTCCAAAATGGGTTAGTATTGTCCATGTAACTTTTCCAAAATGGGATAGTATTGTCCATGTAACGTTATGCCCCCTTGTGAGTTAATAGTATTGCATGCTGTAGCAGGCTATATAAAGAGGAAGACCTCCATTGACGATTCAGTTCGTTGTAACATCTCGTCTGGACAGGTCACTGTCCTTAGTTAGTTAGTTAGTTAGTTAAGTTAGCTAGTTTATTATCACAAAAGTGAGAACTGCTCTAGATTGGAAACTTACATTAATGAGAGTGTAAAGCCATGTTGGCTTTATGGAAACGATATAGAATATATGGGAAAGAATATAGTTGAGGAAATAATCCAAACCTAGTTGTGCCTAGTTAGGACATAACGTTAGCTAGCTAGCTAACGGTACTGTACTGTAGCTCATACAACGCCGACGGTCAAACCCGGCTTTCTAATATTTACGTTCATTAACTATAGTAACGTTATGGAAGATATTCACAGAAAACCATCATTGTCTTCGTTATTCATTATTAGTATGTTATATTATTATAATACATTATTTCGAGACATATTCAGAGCCAAACATCAACCCAACTTAACCTTTTTAACTGTTGTCGCATCCAAACTTGTCACCATCGTTTTCAGTTGTAATTGCGACGTTCCCGGAAGAAGTCAAATCAAATCAAATGTATTTATAAAGCCCTTCTTACATCAGCTGATATCTCAAAGTGCTGTACAGAAACCCAGCCTAAAACCCCAAACAGCAAGCAATGCAGGTGTAGAAGCACGGTGGCTAGGAAAAACTCCCTAGAAATGCCAAAACCTAGGAAGAAACCTAGAGAGGAACCAGGCTATGAGGGGTGGCCAGTCCTCTTCTGGCTGTGCCGGGTGGAGATTATAACAGCACATGGCCTAGATGTTCAAATGTTCATAAATGACCAGCATTGTCAAATAATAATAATCATAGTAGTTGTCGAGGGTGCAACAAGTCAGTAACACAAGAGTAAGTGTCAGTTGGCTTTTTCATAGCCGATCTTTGAGAGTATCTCTACCGCTCCTGCTGTCTCTAGAGAGTTGAAAACAGCAGGTCTGTGACAGGTAGCACGTCCGGTGAATAGGTCAGCGTTCCAGCAGGTCTGGGACAACAGGTCTGGGACAGGTAGTATGTCCGGTGAACAGGTCAGGGTTCCATAGCTGCAGGCAGAACAGTTGGAACTGGAGCAGCAGCACGGCCAGGTAAACTGGGGACAGCAAGGAGTCATCAAGCCAGGTAGTCCTGAGGCATGGTCCTAGGGCTCAGGTCCTCCAAGAGAGAGAAAGAAAGAAAGAGAAAGAGAGAATTAGACAGAGCATATTTAAATTCACACAGGACACCAGAAAAGACAAGAGAAATACTCCAGATGTGACAGACTGACCCTAGCACCCCGACACATAAACTACTGCAGCATAAATACTGGAGGCTGAGACAGGAGGGGTCAGAAGACACTGTGGCCCCATCCGATGACACCCCCAGACAGGGCCAAACAGGCAGGATATAACCCCACCCACTTTGCCAAAGCACAGCCCCCACACCACTAGAGGGATGTCTCCAAACACCAACTTACCGTCCTAAGACAAGGCCGAGTATAGCCCACAACGATCTCCGCCATGGCACAACCCAAGGGGGGGCGCCAACCCAGACAGGAAGACCACGTCAGTGACTCAACCCACTCAAGTGACGCACCCCTCCCATGGACGGCATGGAAGAACACCAGTAGGCCAGTGACTCAGCCCCTGTAAAAGGGTTAGAGGCAGAGAATCCCAGTGGAAAGAGGGGAACCGGCAAGGCAGAGACAGCAAGGGCGGTTCGTTGCTCCAGCCTTTCCGTTCACCTTCACACTCCTGGGCCAGACTATACTTAACCTCTATGGGCAAGCGTCCCACCTACGTAACAGCCACTGCCAGCCTGTGGCGCGATTTTCAAAACCTTAAAAATCCTATTACTTCAATTTCTCAAACATATGACTATTTTACAGCCATTTAAAGACAAGACTCTCGTTAATCTAACCACACTGTCCGATTTCAAAAAGGCTTTACAACGAAAGCAAAACATTAGATTATGTCAGCAGAGTACCAAGCCAGAAATAATCAGACACCCATTTTTCAAGCCAGCATATAATGTCACCAAAACCCAGAAGACAGCTAAATGCAGCACTCACCTTTGATGATCTTCATCAGATGACAACCCTAGGACATTATGTTATACAATACATGCATGTTTTGTTCAATCAAGTTCATATTTATATCAAAAACCAGCTTTTTACATTAGCATGTGACGTTCAGAACTAGCATACCCCCCGCAAACTTCCGGGGAATTCGCTAACATTTTACTAAATTACTCACGATAAACGTTCACAAAAAGCATAACAATTATTTTAAGAATTATAGATACAGACCTCCTCTATGCACTCGATATGTCCGATTTTAAAATAGCTTTTTGGTGAAAGCACATTTTGCAATATTCTAAGTACATAGCCCAGGCATCACGGGCTCGCTATTTAGACACCCGGCAAGTTTAGCACTCACCATAATCATATTTACTATTATAAAAGTTTGATTACCTTTTGTTGACTTCGTCAGAATGCACACCCAGGACTGCTACTTCAATAACAAATGTTGGTTTGGTCCAAAATAATCCATCGTTATATCCGAATATCGGCGTTTTGTTCGTGCGTTCCAGACACTATCCGAAATAGTAAAGAAGTGTCGCGCGCATGGCGCAATTCGTGACAATAAAATTCTAAATATTCCATTACCGTACTTCGAAGCATGTCAACCGCTGTTTAAAATCAATTTTTACGACATTTTTCTCGTAGAAAAGCGATAATATTCCGACAGGGAATCTCCTTTTCGGCAAACAGAGGAAAAAATCCCAAAGGCGGGGGCGGTCGGGGTCACGCGCATAAGCCAGTGTCCCTTGATCGGCCACTTGAGAAAGGCGATAATGTGTTTCAGCCTGGGGCTGGAATGACGACATTCTGTTTTTTCCCGGGCTCTGAGAGCCTATGGAAGACGTGGGAAGTGTCACGTTAGAGCAGAGATCCTTAGTAAATGATAGAGATGGAAAAGAAGTTCAACAAATGGTCAGACAGGCCACTTCCTGTAAAGGAATCTCTCAGGTTTTGACCTGCCATTTGAGTTCTGTTATACTCACAGACACCATTCAAACAGTTTTAGAAAATTTAGGGGGTTTTCTATCCATATGTAATAAGTATATGCATATTCTAGTTACTGAGTAGGAGTGGTAACCAGATTAAATCGGGTATGTTTTTTATCCAGCCGTGTCAATGCTGCCCCCTAGCCCTAACAGGTTAATTCAAGTTAAGTCAAAGTCAAAGACCACCATCATTACTGACTTGGTCATATTAAATATCATCTGTAGTTCTACAGAAGCAGAAATCAGGGACACCAAAGTTTACAAAGAGTTGACGTGTGTGTGTGTGTGTGTGTGTGTGTGTGTGTGTGTATAATTATTGTGAATAAGTGTGTTTTATATTACCATACAGTATAACATATGATCATTCAACAAGTCTCAAGTTACCTTAACTTCTCCTTTTGATACCTAGAAACATCTACATTAAATGAATTAGTGAAAAGTGAGTTAATATTCTAATGTGAATGATGATGATTTCTAATATTGTGTCTGGTTTCATCCATCAGATGTCTGTGATCTCACACTGGACCCAAACACAGTACACAGACGCCTCTCTCTGTCTGAGGAGAACAGAAAGGTGACATGGAGGACAGAGGAGCAGCCGTATCCTGATCACCCAGAGAGATTTGAGGACTGCAGACAGGTGCTGTGTAGAGAGGGTCTGACTGGGCGCTGTTACTGGGAGGTAGAGTGGAGTGGGAGAGCGGCTGGTATAGGAGTGACATATAAAGGAATCAGCAGGAGAGGAAGAGGTTATGACTGTTGTCTTGGATACAACAACAAGTCCTGGAGTCTGTTCTGCTCTGACAACAGTTACTCTGCCTGTCACAATAATAACTCCACTACCATAGACGTCCCCTCCTCCAGCTGGTATAATAATAACTCCACTACCATAGACGTCCCCTCCTCCAGCTGGTATAATAATAACTCCACTACCATAGACGTCCCCTCCTCCAGCTGGTATAATAATAACTCCACTACCATAGACGTCCCCTCCTCCAGCTGGTATAATAATAACTCCACTACCATAGACGTCCCCTCCTCCAGCTGGTATAATAATAACTCCACTACCATAGACGTCCCCTCCTCCAGCCCCCACAGAGTAGGAGTGTATCTGGACTGGCCAGCCGGCACTCTGTCCTTCTATAGAGCCTCCTCTGACACACTGACCCACCTGATCACATTCACCTCCACATTCACTGAGCCACTCTATCCAGGATTTAGAGTTCATGTTGACTCCTCAGTGTCCCTGAAATAATAACTGGACACACACACACACACACACACACACACACACACACACACACACACACACACACACACACACACACACACACACACACACACTGGACACACACACACACTGGACACACACACACTGGACACACACATAAATACACACTGGACACACACACTCAACACACACACACTGGACACACACACACACATACACACTGGACACACACACACACACACACACACACTGAACACACACACACTGGACACACACACACACACACACACACTGAAACACACATACACACACACACTCACTGGACACACATACACACACACACTCACTGGACACACATACACACACACACTCACTGGACACACACACACACACTCACTGGACACACACACACACACACACTGAAACACACACACACTGGCCACCCACTCAAACTGGACAAACACAAACACTGGAATGACATACACACACTCACTCAAACGGACATACAAACGCACTGGAAACACACTGGACACACACACACACTGGACACACACAAACACACTGGACACACACACACACACACACACACTGGACCCACTGGATAAACACACACACACTGGATAAACACACACACACTGGACACACACACTCACTGGACACACACACACTCACTGGACACACACACACACACTGGACACACACGCTTGACACACACACACGCTTGACACACACACTGGATACACACACACAAACACACTGGATACACACACACACACACACACACACACTGGATACACACACACACACACACACTGGATACACACACACAAACACACTGGATACACACACACACACACACACACACACACACACACACACACACACACACACACACACACACACACACTGGATACACACACACAAACACACTGAACACACACACACTGACACACATAAACACTGAAACACACACAATTGACAAACACACACTGGACACTCACACGTGTTAAATCAGTTTCTGGACCACAGGTTCTAGAACAGCTTCTATCCCAGTTCTATCTGCCTGTTAAATCAGTTTCTGGACCACAGGTTCTAGAACAGCTTCTATCCCAGTTCTATCTGCCTGTTAAATCAGTTTGTGGACCACAGGTTCTAGAACAGCTTCTATCCCAGTTCTACCTGCCTGTTAAATCAGTTTCTGGACCACAGGTTCTAGAACAGCTTCTATCCCAGTTCTATCTGTCTGTTAAATCAGTTTCTGGACCACAGGTTCTAGAACAGATTCTATCCCAGTTCTATCTGCCTGTTAAATCAGTTTCTGGACCACAGGTTCTAGAACAGCTTCTATCCCAGTTCTATCTGCCTGTTAAATCAGTTTCTGGACCACAGGTTCTAGAACAGATTCTATCCCAGTTCTATCTGCCTGTTAAATCAGTTTCTGGACCACAGGTTCTAGAACAGCTTCTATCCCAGTTCTATCTGTCTGTTAAATCAGTTTCTGGACCACAGGTTCTAGAACAGCTTCTATCCCAGTTCTATCTGCCTGTTAAATCAGTTTCTGGACCACAGGTTCTAGAACAGATTCTATCCCAGTTCTATCTGCCTGTTAAATCAGTTTCTGGACCACAGGTTCTAGAACAGCTTCTATCCCAGTTCTATCTGCCTGTTAAATCAGTTTCTGGACCACAGGTTCTAGAACAGCTTCTATCCCAGTTCTATCTGCCTGTTAAATCAGTTTGTGGACCACAGGTTCTAGAACAGCTTCTATCCCAGTTCTACCTGCCTGTTAAATCAGTTTCTGGACCACAGGTTCTAGAACAGCTTCTATCCCAGTTCTATCTGTCTGTTAAATCAGTTTCTGGACCACAGGTTCTAGAACAGATTCTATCCCAGTTCTATCTGCCTGTTAAATCAGTTTCTGGACCACAGGTTCTAGAACAGCTTCTATCCCAGTTCTATCTGCCTGTTAAATCAGTTTCTGGACCACAGGTTCTAGAACAGATTCTATCCCAGTTCTATCTGCCTGTTAAATCAGTTTCTGGACCACAGGTTCTAGAACAGCTTCTATCCCAGTTCTATCTGTCTGTTAAATCAGTTTCTGGACCACAGGTTCTAGAACAGCTTCTATCCCAGTTCTATCTGCCTGTTAAATCAGTTTCTGGACCACAGGTTCTAGAACAGATTCTATCCCAGTTCTATCTGCCTGTTAAATCAGTTTCTGGACCACAGGTTCTAGAACAGCTTCTATCCCAGTTCTATCTGCCTGTTAAATCAGTTTCTGGACCACAGGTTCTAGAACAGCTTCTATCCCAGTTCTATCTGCCTGTTAAATCAGTTTCTGGACCACAGGTTCTAGAACAGCTTCTATCCCAGTTCTATCTGCCTGTTAAATCAGTTTCTGGACCACAGGTTCTAGAACAGCTTCTATCCCAGTTCTACCTGTTTTTTCATTTTTGACAAAATGAGCAGTCCTGGAAGTGACAGATTTTGACTCATATTGAGTGATAAGACTGAGCTATTTAGAGAATCCCTTAGGCTTTCGACTAATTTTGGGTTAGTTGGACTAATTTTGGTTTAGTTCTCTCAAGAAGAACTAACCCATCTCAACATGACAGAGAGTAAGACAGGAGAACCTATTTCAACATGACAGAGAGTAAGACAGGAGAACCTATTTCAACATGACAGAGAGTAAGACAGGAGAACCTATTTCAACATGACAGAGAGTAAGACAGGAGAACCTATTTCAACATGACAGAGATTAAGACAGGAGAACCTATTTCAACATGACGGAGAGTAAGACAGGAGAACCTATTTCAACATGACGGAGAGTAAGACAGGAGAACCTATTTCAACATGACGGAGAGTAAGTCAGGAGAACCTATTTCAACATGACAGAGAGTAAGACAGGAGAACCTATTTCAACATGACGGAGAGTAAGACAGGAGAACCTATTTCAACATGACGGAGAGTAAGACAGGAGTCCCTGATCTTATCTTCTCTCAAGAAGATGTCTGGTAGGCAGGGCTGGGCGATATGGACCAAAAGTCATATCCCGATATATTTAGGCTGAATATCGATATAAGATATACATCCTGATATTTTTTTCTGCAAAGTGAGAGCAAATGTTCAGTCAAAGTCAAAGCCAGATATGACATGTCTCAAGTAGTTTTATTGAAAGCGGCTATTTCAGTGAACAGTTGAAAAATCAAATGAATAAATAATAAACAGGGCTCTTCACCTGGTTCAGATTAAATGCTCAGCTGTTCAAATAACAATAACATGTAAACATAAACACTGTAGAACAACAGGACGACCTTTTTGGAAATCAAAGCTCCATAAGGTGCACATTTAAATAAATACAAATATCTTAAACAAAAATAGCCTATAAAATAAAATAGGCCTATCTTTTTCTGAAATAAATATTATATATATTTATGAGAAAAGTCAACTTTTTTTTTAGTTTGACAACTTTAAATGGCTTATTAAAATCAAATTACAGATTTCTTCTCCTTTCTAACAAATCCACAGATGCAAATAACGAACATTACAAAATAATAAAATATGACAAACCCTAGTAAGGGCAGCAATTATATATAAATAAAGAACAAAATAAAGTGCTCAGTTTGAGAAAATGTGTTTTAAACATCAGCCTGAGATTACCATTTGCTTTTTGTTAACTCAATTTCTTATCTGAACAGCCTCAACCAGTTGCACAAGAAACAGACTATCAACTCAATAAACATTTTCCCCCTCTTTTTTTACTTTGATAAACAGTAATGCTGTCTTGAGGTAGACATTAGAAGACAAGCGTGTCCTCCTTCGTTTAAAGATTTTGTGCGAGAAACACCAGCCTGTCAACGGCATCCGGCTTCAGAGATGCTCTGTGGCAGGTCACGATATTGCCACTGCAGCTGAAAACCCTTTCGGAGGGTGAACTGGTAGCTGGTACCAAGAGATACTTTTTTTGCCAGGTGGCTCAGAGCTGGAAAGACAACTTCATGATCCTTCCACCACTTGAGGGGATCAGTGTCACTCTCCACACTTGCTGACTGCAAGTAACTTGACAGTTCATTTTCAATAGCCTCCCTCTTGGTTGGTGGCGCAGTGGTGGTGGCTGTGCGCTGCTTGAAGAAGCTTGCCAGTGTCTTAGCTTTTGGTGCCACTGCTGCTTCTCCATCTGCAGGCTCAGGCACAGTTGGCACACGTAGGTAAGGCGGTTGACAGCTGCTCTGATCAGCCAGTAGCGTCTCCACCTCCAAGACAGCTCTGTGCTTCAATGCATCAACTTTTTCACTTGGGATATAGGTGGCCCTGAAGCGTGGATCCACAAATGAAGCCATCTCCAATAGGTCAGTAGTGGCTGGGTCAGAATACTTGCGGTTGAGGTACTCAACAATGCCGGTCTTGATCGATTTGCAAAGCTCGCCATCACCCTCTTCACATGCCAGGAGACTTTCGTTAAAAAGGTGCAGCACAGGTTTTACATATGATAGAGTGACGTACTCCTCACCTGACAAAGCATCGGTAAAGTCCTGGAGAGGTTTCAGGACCTTTTGGACTGCTTCTAGGACCTCTAAGTCCTGCCAGGTAGGGACAAGGTGCCTGGTCTTTTTGTCATTAGACAGGACTTTGGCCAGTGCTCCTTCCTGCTCCAGGACTCTCTCTATCATCTGCTGCCTTGATCCCCAGCGTGTGGCAGACTCGGTTATGAGTTGGTGACTTGGCAGACCCAGCTGAATCTGGACTTCAGCAAGATGTCTCCTTTTCTTCCAGCTGTACCAAAAACAGCTTACAATTCTCTTGCACAGAGAAATGGCCCGGGTGACGCGCTTGTCATTCATGCCATGTCCTGTCAGAATCATTAAAAAAAACTATTAAACAAATGTGCTTATGTGAGAAATTTGACTCTGTTTTCACTTTAACACACTCACACAACTAAGTGCTTTCCAAAATCAAGCTTTAGAAATATTCTACATTAATATTTTCTTGTTTCATAGTTTATTTTTTTAATCAACGCCAGTGCTAATCATAAATATCAAATATTATATTCATTTATTTTGTGAATTTGAATCCTGTAAGTGATTTGTATGTATTATTATTTGTGTATAATTTATAAATGATGACTATACTGTATGTACATTTACTGATGTTTCGTTCTTGTTCTTAGTATTTATGCTTAGTATTTAATGCTACTTCATATTTCTACTCCACTAAAAACTCCACAATGTTTAGGCCTACCTACGTGTCAACATTAGTTTCTAGTTACTTTGCAGTTGGCTCTTCAATCCAGAGAAAAAACTATAGTCTATCATAATAACTAAATATGTTACCTTGATGATATCAACAGGCTAACCAGCATTTTAAAGTCATAATTACCTCACCTTTACCAGCTGTAACATTAAAGTGGTAAACACATCAATGCATCACTAATTCTTATCCAATAACCTAATAAATATGGTTCTGAAATCTACCATCCTGTATTGTAAGTGATTTTACTTTTAACACTTTATGTTTTGTGTTTTATTAATCAATCTTTGGCCAAGACAGCAGCATAAAACAAAAAAAGTTGCAGACAGACACAAAGGAAAATAATAAAAAACTAATATTTTAATGTTTTTTTCTTTAAAGTAAAATATGTGAATACTCCTTAATAAAACACTGCACTCCCCAATAGCCAAGTGTAGTCTGACCGAAGCACTGCATCCTCATCGTTCAGCTCCACCGCTCTGACCACGTCGCTCCCGTTGGCGGTTGTTATAGCAACCGGATGCTTTTCTTGGAGTTTCCCAGCTTGCGTCCTGCGAGGCCTCAGCTATATGCTCACCGGTGTGATCCTGGGGGGAAATAACTTGTTTTGGAGACACGACGCTGTTTTCATCTCCCCCAGTCGTTGAATGAAGTGAACATGTCACGCTTCATGTAAGGCTCACATTGTCCTGCTCGACCCACATATCGCTGGTCAACGCCAAAATGGGTCCCGTTAGCGAGCCGGTCAGCAAGGCTCTGCCTGACTTCAGTGGACATTTGTGGCAGTGCTTCTCGTGTAAAGTAGTTGGGAAGCTCATATCTCGGGTCCATAGTTTTCAGTAGCTTTTTTGAATCCGACTTGTTCCACAGTTGCAACAGGGACCATATCTTTAGCAATGTGATAGGACACCGCTGTAGTTATAGTACACCACTTGCCAATTTTCTTTTCATAAAGGCACACTGCGGGAAAATGAAGTTTGCAGTGAGCTTTGTTTCGGGGCTGGAGCTTTATCGGGTTGTCGACGGCTTGCGGCTGGGGCTTCTGCAGTGCGCAGTTTCACACACTCTTCGTATTGCAGTTTGTGCCACTGTTTTAGGTGGTGAAAAAGATTTGTAGTGCTTCCACCCCTGGCTGTAACTTTTTTTTATGGCACTGCCTACATATAACGTGATTTTGTTGCTCATCTGATACTTTGAATCCGAACCATCTCCAAATGACTGAGCCAATGCTTTTTCTTTTACTAACCAATTCCTCGTCAAAACGCTCCGCAGACGCTGTTGCTTCCTCCATGTTTGTTGAAGTGTCTGTTCCTGCCCCTCCGCCCTCTGTGCATGAAAGAGGAGGCGCGGGGAGCAGCGCAGAGAGCTCCGGGTCTGCAGCTTGCTTGGAGCAAGGATCAAAGCGCAAATTTCAACTATATCGATATATGCGAAATGGTCTAATTTCATATCACATTTAAAATATATCGATATATTTTTTATATCGATATATCGCCCAGCCCTAGTCAGGCTGATAAGAACAATTCTTATTTTGTATAATGGGTCATTTAGGATGGCAGTAGCATTGTTGACGAAATGCAGGCATCGCAGCAGAATTAGGAAGCGGTCTTGGGAAAAGAGGGTGGCAAAGAAGGGAGTTGCAAACATAGGATCTGTGCTCCAGTATTCTCTTAGGGAGTTCTTCTTTACTATCCCCATGAGGAGGACTGTCACCAGGAAGGTATACATTTCACTCATTGTGGTTGTCACCCATTTAGCGAGTTTCCCCCCTCACTCCTGGCTCTCTCTTCTCTTGTAGCTCCAAGGCATAGCGATTGGTCTCCTGTACTATGGTTTCCCACCAGCTCCTCTGTCAGAAACAACTTGAAGCACTCTGCCTCAGATGGAAATGGACTCCAGACTGGGACTCATCAAAACAAACAGCAGGGCCAGGAGGGGTGAAATGACTGGTGGCCTTCCAGCTACCACAGAACTCCTGTACTTCATCCACTGTCGGTCTCCCTCCATCACCACCAGCATCTTCAAAGGGACCTGGTACTTGGTCAGTGGACAAGGGAACCTCAGATTCAGGGTTCTCAATGGCTACAAGGTTGGGGGGGGGGCAGCTCCTCACAGTCAGAATCTGATTCCTGACTTTCAGACTCAGACTCATTGTCAGAATTGTAAAAAAAATCTACAGAATTTCCACATTTGTGAGTTGTCTCCTTTTGAAAGACATTGCTAATACTACAGCTTAGCTCACTAGCTACATACATAAACAACAACACTGAATGGCTCAGAGTGAGAGGGGACGTGATTGACTGCCGGCGTGCGTCACTTGTATCAATAAATCACCATCAGAAAATGTTTTGTGAGGTAATTATTTGTGTATTTATTGTTTTATTCACATGTTTTCAATTCTGGGTGACAAATCATGCATTCCGATTCTTGCATAGATTGTAATGGGCACATATTATGTGTGTAAAATACTTATTTGAAGGTTATACTGATTATGATGAGCTAAGCTAATTCCAGCTATGTGTATGGAGCCATGTTTGTTGACATACAATGCATTCTGGGTTTCACGTAATCATCCGTTTGACCAAAGATGTTATAACAAAATGAGGTGAGTAAGAGTTCACTCATTTTTTGAATACTTCCGGAAATGAATGGTGGGATGTGAACGACGGTAGATGACACACCCCTTCAACACTATAAACAGACCAAACTCATCTTGTCTTTTATTATCTTCGGTTTCTGTGAGGGGAAAATGCATGACTGCGCGCTGAAACTAATCGTCGGATTACTGTCGATTTCTAGAAAGTGTTTTACCTAATTATTTCGATCAATGGTGAGCTCACCCCGTGATGTGATTAATTATACATAGTAATTGCAATTAGCTAATTCATATTGTAGTTTACGTCAGCCGAGAGTTAGAAAATATGACCGCTTGTGTTGGGTCAATCTATCCTCAGTTAGCGCTACGACAAATGTAGCCTACATTTTTTCCGGTTAGGATGATTGTGTTGTGATATATATATATATATACTTCTGTGAATATCTGAACCATTTGCATCCAAAAATAAACTGCTCACATTCTGGAGATAAACTTTGTAAGGACTGTGTGTGTTTTTGTGTAAATAGTTTCTGAAAAAAGTGTGTCCAGCTCAAACGCTGATTGTTGCGTCATTGGAAACTGTCCGTTGTAAACGAGTGTTCTAAATGAGTGTTCTAAAGAGCGTTCTAAACGAGGGTTCTAAATGAGGGTTCTAAAGAGCGTTCTAAACGAGCGTTCTAAATGAGTGTTGTAAATGAGTGTTCTGAGTGTTCTAAATGAGCGTTCTAAATGAGGGTTCTAAAGAGCATTCTAAATGAGCGTTGTAAATGAGTGTTCTAAAATAGGGTTCTAAAAGAGGGTTCTAAACGAGGGTTGTAAATGAGTGTTCTAAAGAGCGTTCTAAATGAGGGTTCTAAATGAGTGTTCTAAAGAGCGTTCTAAATGAGCGTTCTAAATGAGTGTTGTAAATGAGTGTTCTGAGTGTTCTAAATAAGCGTTCTAAATGAGGGTTCTAAAGAGCATTCTAAATGAGCGTTGTAAATGAGTGTTCTAAAATAGGGTTCTAAAAGAGGGTTCTAAAAGAGGGTTCTAAATGAGGGTTCTAAAGAGCGTTCTAAACGAGCGTTCTAAATGAGTGTTGTAAATGAGTGTTCTGAGTGTTCTAAATGAGCGTTCTAAATGAGGGTTCTAAAGAGCATTCTAAATGAGCGTTGTAAATGAGTGTTCTAAAATAGGGTTCTAAAAGAGGGTTCTAAACGAGGGTTGTAAATGAGTGTTCTAAAGAGCGTTCTAAATGAGGGTTCTAAATGAGTGTTCTAAAGAGCGTTCTAAATGAGCGTTCTAAATGAGTGTTGTAAATGAGTGTTCTGAGTGTTCTAAATAAGCGTTCTAAATGAGGGTTCTAAAGAGCATTCTAAATGAGCGTTGTAAATGAGTGTTCTAAAATAGGGTTCTAAAAGAGGGTTCTAAAAGAGGGTTCTAAACGAGCGTTCTAAACGAGGGTTCGTATGAGGGTTCTAAATGTGTGTTCTAAATGAGTGTTCTAATGAGCATTCTAAACGAGGGTTCTAAATGAGGGTTCTAAATGAGGGTTTTAAAATAGCGTTCTAAATGAGGGTTCTAAAAGAGCGTTCTAAACGAGCGTTCTAAACGAGTGTTCTAAATTAGTGTTTGTAATGAGGGTTCTAAATGTGTGTTCTAAATGAGGGTTCTAATGAGTGTTCTAAATGAGGGTTCTAAACGAACGTTCTAAATGAGGGTTTTAAAATAGCGTTCTAAATGAGGGTTCTAAATGAGGTTTCTAAATGAGTGTTCTAAAGAGCGTTCTAAAAGAGTGTTCTAAAAGAGGGTTCTAAAAGAGGGTTCTAAAAGAAGCGTTCTAAAAGAGGGTTCTAAAAGAGCGTTCTAAAAGAGTGTTCTAAAAGAGCGTTCTAAATTAGTGTTCGTAATGAGGGATCTAACTGTGTGTTCTAAATGAGCGTTCTAAATGAGTGTTCTAAATGAGTGTTGTAAAAGAGCGTTCTAAATGAGGGTTCTAAATGAGCGCTGTAAATGAGTGTTGTAAATGAGCGTTGTAAATGAGCGTTCTAAATGAGCGTTCTAAATGAGTGTTAGGCTATATAGTGCACTGTGTTTGACCAAGGTCCACAGGTAATTGTAGTGCACAATTTAGTGTTCTAATCACACAGCGCTTCAGGAACCACTGTAGAACGATCACACCCCGTGTGACAGGCAGCCAGGTTAGGGTTAGGAGGTGTTACTAGACAGACAGACAGTCAGGTTAGGAGGTGTCACTAGACAGACAGACAGACAGACAGGTTAGGGTTAGGAGGTGTTACTAGACAGACAGACAGACAGACAGGTTAGGGTTAGGAGGTGTTACTGTACAGACAGACAGACAGACAGACAGGTTAGGGTTAGGAGGTGTTACTGTACAGACAGACAGGTTAGGGTTAGGAGGTGTTACTAGACAGACAGACAGACAGACAGACAGGTTAGAGTTAGGAGGTGTTACTGAACAGACAGACAGACAGACAGGTTAGGGTTAGGAGGTGTTACTATACAGACAGACAGACAGACAGACAGACAGGTTAGGAGGTGTTACTGTACAGACAGACAGGTTAGGGTTAGGAGGTGTTACTAGACAGACAGACAGACAGGTTAGGGTTAGGAGGTGTTACTGTACAGACAGACAGACAGACAGACAGACAGACAGGTTAGGGTTAGGAGGTGTTACTGTACAGACAGACAGACAGACAGGTTAGGGTTAGGAGGTGTTACTGAACAGACAGACAGACAGGTTAGGAGGTGTTACTATACAGACAGACAGACAGACAGGCAGGCAGACAGACAGGTTAGAGTTAGGTGTTACTATACAGACAGACAGGCAGGCAGACAGACAGGTTAGAGTTAGGAGGTGTTACTGTACAGACAGACAGACAGACAGACAGACAGACAGACAGACAGGTAGGTTAGGACGTGTTACTATACAGACAGACAGACAGGTTAGGGTTAGGAGGTGTTACTATACAGACAGACAGACAGGTTAGGGTTAGGAGGTGTTACTATACAGACAGACAGACAGACGGGTTAGGAGGTGTTACTAGACAGACAGACAGACAGACAGACAGACAGACAGACAGACAGACAGACAGACAGACAGGTTAGAGTTAGGAGGTGTTACTGAACAGACAAACAGACAGACAGGTTAGGAGGTGTTACTATACAGACAGACAGACAGACAGGCAGGCAGACAGACAGGTTAGGGTTAGGAGGTGTTACTGTACAGACAGACAGACAGACAGGTTAGGGTTAGGAGGTGTTACTAGACAGACAGACAGACAGACAGACAGACAGGTTAGAGTTAGGAGGTGTTACTGTACAGACAGACAGACAGACAGGTTAGGGTTAGGAGGTGTTACTGGACAGACAGACAGACAGGTTAGGGTTAGGAGGTGTTACTAGACAGACAGACAGGTTAGGGTTAGGAGGTGTTACTATACAGACAGACAGACAGACGGGTTAGGAGGTCTTACTAGACAGACAGACAGACAGACAGACAGGTTAGGGTTATGAGGTGTTACTGAAAAGACAGACAGACAGGTTAGGAGGTGTTACTATACAGACAGACAGACAGACAGGTTAGGGTTATGAGGTGTTACTGAACAGACAAACAGACAGACAGACAGGTTAGGAGGTGTTACTATACAGACAGACAGACAGACAGGCAGGCAGACAGACAGGTTAGAGTTAGGAGGTGTTACTGAACAGACAAACAGACAGACAGGTTAGGAGGTGTTACTATACAGACAGACAGACAGACAGGCAGGCAGACAGACAGGTTAGAGTTAGGAGGTGTTACTGAACAGACAGACAGACAGGTTAGGGTTAGGAGGTGTTACTATACAGACAGACAGACAGAGACAGACAGACAGGTTAGGGTTAGGAGGTGTTACTATACAGACAGACAGACAGGTTAGGGTTAGGAGGTGTTACTAGACAGACAGACAGACAGACAGGTTAGGGTTAGGAGGTGTTACTGGACAGACAGACAGACAGACAGGTTAGGGTTAGGAGGTGTTACTAGACAGACAGACAGGTTAGGGTTAGGAGGTGTTACTATACAGACAGACAGACAGGTTAGGGTTAGGAGATGTTACTAGACAGACAGACAGACAGACAGGTTAGGGTTATGAGGTGTTACTGAAAAGACAGACAGACAGACAGGTTAGGAGATGTTACTAGACAGACAGACAGACAGACAGACAGACAGACAGACAGACAGACAGGTTAGGGTTAGGAGGTGTTACTATACAGACAGACAGACAGGTTAGGGTTAGGAGATGTTACTAGACAGACAGACAGACAGACAGACAGACAGGTTAGAGTTAGGAGGTGTTACTGTACAGACAGACAGGTTAGGGTTATGAGGTGTTACTGTACAGACAGACAGACAGACAGACAGGTTAGGGTTAGGAGGTGTTACTGAAAAGACAGACAGACAGACAGAGAGACAGACAGAGAGACAGGTTAGAGTTAGGAGGAAAAAAATGCATGGCTGCACGCTGAAACTAATCGTCGGATTACTGTCGATTTCTAGAAAGTGTTTTACCTAATTATTTCGATCAATGGTGAGCTCACCCCGTGATGTGATTAATTATACATAGTAATTGCTATTAGCTAATTCATATTGTAGTTCACGCCAGCCGAGAGTTAGAAAATATGACTGCTTGTGTTGGGTCAATCTTTCTTCAGTTAGCGCTACGACAAATGTAGCCTACATTTTTCCGGTTAGGATGATTGTATTGTGCTATATATATATATATATATATATATATATATATACACTGCTCAAAAAAATAAAGGGAACACTTAAACAACACATCCTAGATCTGAATGAAAGAAATAATCTTATTAAATACTTTTTTCTTTACATAGTTGAATGTGCTGACAACAAAATCACACAAAAATAATCAATGGAAATCCAATTTATCAACCCATGGAGGTCTGGATTTGGAGTCACACTAAAAATTAAAGTGGAAAACCACACTACAGGCTGATCCAACTTTGATGTAATGTCCTTAAAACAAGTCAAAATGAGGCTCAGTAGTGTGTGTGGCCTCCACGTGCCTGAATGACCTCCCTACAACGCCTGGGCATGCTCCTGATGAGGTGGCGGATGGTCTCCTGAGGGATCTCCTCCCAGACCTGGACTAAAGCATCCGCCAACTCCTGGACAGTCTGTGGTGCAACGTGGCGTTGGTGGATGGAGCGAGACATGATGTCCCAGATGTGCTCAATTGGATTCAGGTCTGGGGAACGGGCGGGCCAGTCCATAGCATCAATGCCTTCCTCTTGCAGGAACTGCTGACACACTCCAGCCACATGAGGTCTAGCATTGTCTTGCATTAGGAGGAACCCAGGGCCAACCACACCAGCATATGGTCTCACAAGGGGTCTGAGGATCTCATCTCGGTACCTAATGGCAGTCAGGCTACCTCTCAATTTAGAACACACATTTAGAACCCTCGTTTAGAACGCTCATTTAAACGCTCATTTAGAACCCTCGTTTAGAACGCTCATTTAGAACCCTCGTTTAGAACGCTCATTTAGAACGCTCTTTTAGAACCCTCATTTAGAACGCTCATTTAGAACGCTCTTTTAGAACCCTCATTTAGAACCCTCATTTAGAACCCTCATATAAACGCTCTTTTAGAACCCTCATTTAGAACCCTCATATAAATGTTCCTTTAGAACCCTCATTTAGAACCCTCATTTAGAACCCTCATTTAGAACCCTCATTTACAACAACAATCAGCGTTTGAGCTGGACACACTTTTTTCAGAAACTATTTACACAAAAACACACACAGTCCTTACAAAGTTTATCTCCTGAATGTGAGCAGTTTATTTTTTGAAGGAAATGGTTCATATATTCACAGAAGTATATATATTTAATCACTGAACAGTAGCAGACCTAACTTCATCTGTTCCTGACTCTGGATAGTGGATTGAAAAGACCACCTGTTGTTACATCAACACCAGACATCATGATTCATGGAAATGGACATTGGATTTTATCAAATATGAAAACCTTAAATCTCTTCAAATTCAAATCAGTCAGAAAATAAGGATCGTACATAAAACAGAGCAGAATAAATCATCACATCTGGGGACCATCACCACCAGCATGACTAGTATCTAATGGTGGACCCTACTACAGTTTAACCAGCTCAGCTATAGACTACACCAGCATGACTAGTATCTATGTGGACCCTACTACAGTTTAACCAGCTCAGCTATAGACTACACCAGCATGACTAGTATCTATGTGGACCCTACTACAGTTTAACCAGCTCAGCTATAGACTACACCAGCATGACTAGTATCTATGTGGACCCTACTACAGTTTAACCAGCTCAGCTATAGACTACACCAGCATGACTAGTATCTATGTGGACCCTACTACAGTTTAACCAGCTCAGCTATAGACTACACCAGCATGACTAGTATCTATGTGGACCCTACTACAGTTTAACCAGCTCAGCTATAGACTACACCAGCATGACTAGTATCTATGTGGACCCTACTACAGTTTAACCAGCTCAGCTATAGACTACACCAGCGTGACTAGTATCTATGTGGACCCTACTACAGTTTAACCAGCTCAGCTATAGACTACACCAGCATGACTAGTATCTATGTGGACCCTACTACAGTTTAACCAGCTCAGCTATAGACTACACCAGCATGACTAGTATCTATGTGGACCCTACTACAGTTTAACCAGCTCAGCTATAGACTACACCAGCATGACTAGTATCTATGTGGACCCTACTACAGTTTAACCAGCTCAGCTATAGACTACACCAGCATGACTAGTATCTATGTGGGCCCTACTACAGTTTAACCAGCTCAGCTATAGACTACACCAGCATGACTAGTATCTATGTGGGCCCTACTACAGTTTAACCAGCTCAGCTATAGACTACACCAGCATGACTAGTATCTATGTGGACCCTACTACAGTTTAACCAGCTCAGCTATAGACTACACCAGCATGACTAGTATCTATGTGGACCCTACTACAGTTTAACCAGCTCAGCTATAGACTACACCAGCATGACTAGTATCTATGTGGACCCTACTACAGTTTAACCAGCTCAGCTATAGACTACACCAGCATGACTAGTATCTATGTGGACCCTACTACAGTTTAACCAGCTCAGCTATAGACTACACCAGCATGACTAGTATCTATGTGGACCCTACTACAGTTTAACCAGCTCAGCTATAGACTACACCAGCATGACTAGTATCTATGTGGACCCTACTACAGTTTAACCAGCTCAGCTATAGACTACACCAGCGTGACTAGTATCTATGTGGACCCTACTACAGTTTAACCAGCTCAGCTATAGACTACACCAGCGTGACTAGTATCTATGTGGACCCTACTACAGTTTAACCAGCTCAGCTATAGACTACACCAGCGTGACTAGTATCTATGTGGACCCTACTACAGTTTAACCAGCTCAGATATAGACTACACCAGCGTGACTAGTATCTATGTGGACCCTACTACAGTTTAACCAGCTCAGCTATAGACTACACCAGCGTGACTAGTATCTATGTGGACCCTACTACAGTTTAACCAGCTCAGCTATAGACTACACCAGCGTGACTAGTATCTATGTGGACCCTACTACAGTTTAACCAGCTCAGCTATAGACTACACCAGCATGACTAGTATCTATGTGGGCCCTACTACAGTTTAACCAGCTCAGCTATAGACTACACCAGCATGACTAGTATCTATGTGGACCCTACTACAGTTTAACCAGCTCAGCTATAGACTACACCAGCATGACTAGTATCTATGTGGACCCTACTACAGTTTAACCAGCTCAGCTATAGACTACACCAGCATGACTAGTATCTATGTGGACCCTACTACAGTTTAACCAGCTCAGCTATAGACTACACCAGCATGACTAGTATCTATGTGGACCCTACTACAGTTTAACCAGCTCAGCTATAGACTACACCAGCATGACTAGTATCTACGTGGACCCTACTACAGTTTAACCAGCTCAGCTATAGACTACACCAGCATGACTAGTATCTACGTGGACCCTACTACAGTTTAACCAGCTCAGCTATAGACTACACCAGCATGACTAGTATCTATGTGGACCCTACTACAGTTTAACCAGCTCAGCTATAGACTACACCAGCATGACTAGTATCTATGTGGACCCTACTACAGTTTAACCAGCTCAGCTATAGACTACACCAGCATGACTAGTATCTATGTGGACCCTACTACAGTTTAACCAGCTCAGCTATAGACTACACCAGCATGACTAGTATCTATGTGGACCCTACTACAGTTTAACCAGCTCAGCTATAGACTACACCAGCATGACTAGTATCTATGTGGACCCTACTACAGTTTAACCAGCTCAGCTATAGACTACACCAGCATGACTAGTATCTATGTGGACCCTACTACAGTTTAACCAGCTCAGCTATAGACTACACCAGCATGACTAGTATCTATGTGGACCCTACTACAGTTTAACCAGCTCAGCTATAGACTACACCAGCATGACTAGTATCTATGTGGACCCTACTACAGTTTAACCAGCTCAGCTATAGACTACACCAGCGTGACTAGTATCTATGTGGACCCTACTACAGTTTAACCAGCTCAGCTATAGACTACACCAGCGTGACTAGTATCTATGTGGACCCTACTACAGTTTAACCAGCTCAGCTATAGACTACACCAGCGTGACTAGTATCTATGTGGACCCTACTACAGTTTAACCAGCTCAGCTATAGACTACACCAGCATGACTAGTATCTATGTGGACCCTACTACAGTTTAACCAGCTCAGCTATAGACTACACCAGCATGACTAGTATCTATGTGGACCCTACTACAGTTTAACCAGCTCAGCTATAGACTACACCAGCATGACTAGTATCTATGTGGACCCTACTACAGTTTAACCAGCTCAGCTATAGACTACACCAGCATGACTAGTATCTATGTGGACCCTACTACAGTTTAACCAGCTCAGCTATAGACTACACCAGCATGACTAGTATCTATGTGGACCCTACTACAGTTTAACCAGCTCAGCTATAGACTACACCAGCATGACTAGTATCTATGTGGACCCTACTACAGTTTAACCAGCTCAGCTATAGACTACACCAGCATGACTAGTATCTATGTGGACCCCTACTACAGTTTAACCAGCTCAGCTATAGACTACACCAGCATGACTAGTATCTATGTGGACCCTACTACAGTTTAACCAGCTCAGCTATAGACTACACCAGCATGACTAGTATCTATGTGGACCCTACTACAGTTTAACCAGCTCAGCTATAGACTACACCAGCATGACTAGTATCTATGTGGACCCTACTACAGTTTAACCAGCTCAGCTATAGACTACACCAGCATGACTAGTATCTATGTGGACCCTACTACAGTTTAACCAGCTCAGCTATAGACTACACCAGCATGACTAGTATCTATGTGGACCCTACTACAGTTTAACCAGCTCAGCTATAGACTACACCAGCATGACTAGTATCTATGTGGACCCTACTACAGTTTAACCAGCTCAGCTATAGACTACACCAGCATGACTAGTATCTATGTGGACCCTACTACAGTTTAACCAGCTCAGCTATAGACTACACCAGCATGACTAGTATCTATGTGGACCCTACTACAGTTTAACCAGCTCAGCTATAGACTACACCAGCATGACTAGTATCTATGTGGACCCTACTACAGTTTAACCAGCTCAGCTATAGACTACACCAGCATGACTAGTATCTATGTGGACCCTACTACAGTTTAACCAGCTCAGCTATAGACTACACCAGCATGACTAGTATCTATGTGGACCCTACTACAGTTTAACCAGCTCAGCTATAGACTACACCAGCATGACTAGTATCTATGTGGACCCTACTACAGTTTAACCAGCTCAGCTATAGACTACACCAGCATGACTAGTATCTATGTGGACCCTACTACAGTTTAACCAGCTCAGCTATAGACTACACCAGCATGACTAGTATCTATGTGGACCCTACTACAGTTTAACCAGCTCAGCTATAGACTACACCAGCATGACTAGTATCTATGTGGACCCTACTACAGTTTAACCAGCTCAGCTATAGACTACACCAGCATGACTAGTATCTATGTGGACCCTACTACAGTTTAACCAGCTCAGCTATAGACTACACCAGCATGACTAGTATCTATGTGGACCCTACTACAGTTTAACCAGCTCAGCTATAGACTACACCAGCATGACTAGTATCTATGTGGACCCTACTACAGTTTAACCAGCTCAGCTATAGACTACACCAGCATGACTAGTATCTATGTGGACCCTACTACAGTTTAACCAGCTCAGCTATAGACTACACCAGCATGACTAGTATCTATGTGGACCCTACTACAGTTTAACCAGCTCAGCTATAGACTACACCAGCATGACTAGTATCTATGTGGACCCTACTACAGTTTAACCAGCTCAGCTATAGACAGTTTAGTTACCTGGAGGAAATGGATGTGATCCTCTGTGTGTGAGAGCTGCTCCAGCTCAGTGCTTCTCTTCCTCAGCTCAGCTATCTCCTGCTTCAGTTGCTCCAGGACTCCTTCAGCTTCACTCACTTGATCCTTCTCTTGGGCTCTGATCAGCTCCTTCACCTCAGAGCTCCTTCTCTCAATGGAGCGGATCAGCTCAGTAAAGATCTGATCACTGTCCTCCACTGCTGCCTGTGCAGAGCGCTGTTGAGAGAGAGAGACAGAGAGAGAGAGAGGGACAGAGAGAGAGAGGAAGGAGAGAGAGAGAGACAGAGAGAGAGAGACAGAGAGGGACAGAGAGACAGAGAGGGACAGAGAGAGAGAGAGGGACAGAGAGAGAGAGAGAGAGAGAGGGACAGAGAGAGAGAGAGAGGGACAGAGAGAGAGAGAGGGACAGAGAGAGAGAGAGAGGGACAGAGAGAGAGAGAGAGGGACAGAGAGAGAGAGAGGGACAGAGAGAGAGAGAGGACAGAGAGCGAGAGAGAGAGAGGGACAGAGAGCGAGAGAGACAGAGACAGAGAGAGAGAGAGAGACAGAGAGAGAGAGGGAGGGACAGAGAGAGGGACAGAGAGAGAGAGAGAGAGAGAGAGAGAGAAAGAGGGACAGAGAGAGAGAAAGAGATAGAGAGAGAGAGAGGGACAGAGAGAGGGACAGAGAGAGAGAGAGAGAGAGAGAGGGAGAGAGAGAGAGACGAGAGAGAGAGAGAGAGCAGAGAGAGAGGGAGAGAGAGAGAGAGAGAGAGAGAGAGAGAGAGAGAGAGGGACAGAGAGAGAGAGAGGGAGAGAGAGAGAGAGAGGGACAGAGAGAGAGAGAGAGGGACAGAGAGAGAGAGAGAGGGACAGAGAGAGAGAGAGAGAGGGACAGAGAGAGAGAGAGAGAGGGACAGAGAGAGAGAGAGACAGAGAGAGAGAGAGAGAGGGAGAGAGAGAGAGAGAGAGAGAGGGACAGAGTAAGAGAGAGGGACAGAGTAAGAGAGAGGGACAGAGTAAGAGAGAGAGAGAGAAGAGAGAGGACAGAGAGAAGAGACAGAGAGACGAGAGAGAGAGAGAGATAGCAGTTAGTTAATAGTATCTCTTCTTGCAAATTCATCTTCTGCACATCTATCATTCCAGTGTTTAATTGCTAAATTGTAATTATTTCGCCACCACGGCCTATTTATTAACTTACCTCCTTTATCTTACCTCATTTGCACAACTGTATATAGACTTTTCTATTGTGTTATTGACTGTACGTTTGTTTATTCCATGTGTAACTCTGTGTTGTTGTTTGTGTCACACTGCTTTGCTTTATCTTGGCCAGGTCGCAGTTGTAAATGAGAACTTGTTCTCAACTGGCCTACCTGGTTAAATAAAGGACTTGTTCTCAACTGGCCTACCTGGTTAAATAAAGGTTTCATTAAAAAGTGTGGCAATAACTTAACTTTTAATTATTTAGACAGACTCCTCTAAATAATAAATATAATAAAATAACAAAAAAAAACAGTTAAATGGTAAGTACTATACATAGGTTTATTTAAAAAATAACAATAGAACCTATTTAGTACTATAATGGTATTTACTAACATAATATTATTACTATAATAGTTTCTAAAGGGGTTCTAGGCTACCCTACCCTAGAATTAGGGTTCAGGATAAAACAGGTTATACGTAGGGTTAGAGTTTCTGTACAGCACTTTGTGACATCTGCTGATGTAAAAAGGATTTCATAAATACATTAGATTGATTGTTAGGTTCAGGGTATTTAAAGAGATAAACTGTATGGGTTTATATCTCTCTTGCTCCTCCCTGTGGTCTTCTGTGGGAACTACATACCTCATTCACCACACTTGATAGGCTCATAATCTGAGGTAGCAACTGAGTCAGAGCTACAAATCAATGATCTCCACCTATCCATTAGGTTTACAACTCAGTGAACCTGCGCAGCATTCTCTCTATTTGATGTCTACGAACCAACAGATTTCAACGATTATCATATTACCCAGCAGCCATTTAGAAACAAATAAAAAAGGTTATTTCTTTTTATTCTTTCTTCTGACTGTTTAAATCGGACACATCTTGAAAAAGAGAACAGGGACATGCGATTTGTTGAGAATTTACACCTTTTAATATATAAAAAAAAAATATATATACAGTTAACCATGACCAGAACATGTTTAACGTTTGATGGTTTTGCGCCAACCATCCCTGTAGGTCACTACAATCTATAACCAGGTGAACAGTGAGCTTCCTCACCAAGTAGCTGTAACCTAGTTAATAATAAGTTACCTGAGGTAAACCTACAAGGATAGTTAATAATAAGTTACCAGAGGTAAACCTACAGGTTTAGTTAATAATAAGTTACCTGAGGTAAACCTACAAGTTTAGTTAATAATAAGTTACCTGAGGTAAACCTACAAGGATAGTTAATAATAAGTTACCTGAGGTAAACCTACAAGGTTAACGCGGGCTGGAAGAGAATTACTTCAAAACCACAGCAAACAGCTGGGACATATAGTAATATTATATATATATAATATTATATCACTGGGCTCCTCTGTGCTAACAAACCCTGTGTACCACCCCTCCCCTGTTTAACCTTGAATTTCGTTCAGAAAAACACTTCCACATTTAGCAAAACGAACCAACTCTTTACGGATCTGTTCAGTGGTAATAAACGGAGGCAGATTAGACACCACTACTCTTGTCGAAATCAGCACCAACACAACCCCTCACATAAATCATACTGGTAACTAGCCGGGTAACAAGACTCACCTTTTACATTACCACAACCACCGCCTTGTTCATTCTGGATACAGAGTGTATATGTTCCTCTCCCACCTGTTCACCGACCAGGATCAATAATTCCTCCACACCATTCTCCACAACGCACCTGAAGAGACAGCGTTTCTTCTCCACTCGGTTGAGGACATCAAACTACCCTACTCCCTCCTCAACTCTAACCGATAAACAGCGGAAACCGATAAACAAACCCTCCCACCATGACAAAATACATTTGGAAAATAGGCAAAAGAATAGCTGCACTCTTCACGAACGACAAAACCTCACGTTACCAACTTCTTCTTCTTCTATGGTATAATGGCGGTCCTCAAACCAACGTTAAAGGAGCGTGGCGCCACCTACTGTGCTGGAGTGTGTTCAATCACGGTTTACACCATTTCTAAATCCTCCTACCTAACTCAGTACTTCTGAGAAAATAAAAAAGATCCCTACTAACTTCTAATAGACCCTCCCCCATCCCCCAAATCCCTTCCAAACCCCCATCCATACCCCCCAGTCCAACCTCAATGACCCTACACTTCAATCTTTCCCTCTCTTCAACATCCTTACAACAATATAACAACACATGCTCCACCGTTTCATTGACAATACCCTCCAGACACAAACCATACACATGCTGCCAACCAGATGGAAGGACCAGTTCAATGTACAATGTCCTAAACACAATCGAGGAAACACCACCTCTTCCTTCCTAATCTGACCTTTGAACCTTGGTCCACCGACCTTTCTTTGGAGGGCATATAAATGCCGTCCCTTGTGCTCAGAGTCCCATCTCTTCTGCCACACATCTATCAAAATGTCTCTGATCTCACATTTGTCCTCACCTCTACCCAGTGGAACATTAATATATATTATATCTTGTTTTAAAGTTATTTTAGCTAACTAGTCTACAATTTCATTCCATTCCACACCTGAATGTGCTGGGACCCAGCAGAATCTCACTACTAGACCCATTCTCTCAATTCTCCATAATAACATTAATACCTCCAATAGTAGGTCACTCCTAATAGATTTACCAGATGATAAACTATTCAATACAGACAGAGAATCTGAGGATACTATAACTCTAACAGGCTGTACGTCCTCCACCCACTGGAGGACAACTATTATCACCAACAGTTCAACTGAGTACACTGACAGTTCATCTGTTAGTCTTCTACATATCTGCACATCACATTCAGGAAGGTAAACACCTGCTCCTGTGGGCCCACTATCTGGGCCCTTGGATCCATCTGTGAAAAGAGGTAAAAAAGCATAACAACTTCTACCAATGTAATTGTCAACCAGTTTCCCTTTATCACTGACTTCTGACCCAATCTTTTCCTTTTGTCTACCAAGGTTAGATCAACAACAGGATCTGGGAGTAACCATGGAGGAACATCTCCTATCACCACAGAAAGGGCCAACCTCCAACTCCCTGAAACTACTCTCATCAGCAAGCTTTCCAACTGTCCAACCAAAACCACTGCCTTGTCTACTAGTATATTCCCAACAGTCATCTAGAACAGTAGCAGTGGGATGCTCAACCTCACAGCCTTTCAACCCAATAAGCTAATGACAATTTATTACGTCGTATATCCAAAGGCATCTCACCTGCCTCAACTGGACTATAATATAAATACATGATATTATGGGATACAAAATGGGAAAAGGGGAAATTATGATAACACTAAAAAACACCCTTCTAACTAACCCTACACTCATTAAAACCCACTACCCCATTCCACTACTTTGACCCTATCTGCTCCTGCACCAGGCCAACTAACCCTACACTCATTAAAACCCACTACCCCATTCCACTACTTTGACCCTATCTGCTCCTGCACCAGGCCAACTAACCCTACACTCATTAAAACCCACTACCCCATTCCACTACTTTGACCCTATCTGCTCCTGCACCAGGCCAACGACCAGGGAGGACAGGACACCACCACTCAACACACCCTGGAACTCTTCTGAAGTCAAATCTAGTATGACCAAATACTTCTCTGCAGCTGCCACCAAAACATTTTTTTTTCTGTGATTTACATTCCATTTCTGCGGTACAGTTGATAACCATTTGCTATGAACACTATGAAGCCAACCTTACTGAAGCATATATCACTGGTTGGCCCATCCCTCTGTGCTGTCACAGATCTACTACTCACAGGGATCCTCTCAGGATCCCTCAGCCTTGACCCATCCTCCTCTACTTTCTTCACTGCCTCAGCAGTGACAACCTGTTCCCAACAGTGGGGTCAGTGGGATTGGATAGGGGCCCCTCTACTTCTCTCTCTCTCTCTGACTGGAGGAGACAGGTGAAATGGTGTGTCTCCTCTGGTCAACAATACTCACCTTGAAAGACTCCACAGCCTGTTGGAGCTCCTTCAGCTCCTTCTCTCTCTCCTGGAATCTCTGCTGGACCTTCTGCTGACTCATCCCCAGCTGCCTCTGTGGAGAATCACTCTTCAATGAGCTATCAAGCTTTATTAGTCCAGTAGATCAATAGTATAGTAATGTGACATAGGGCCCATAGAGAGGAAGGTCTAAAAAATGGATGGTCCATTTACTAAATGATATTTATTTGTTGCTATGTGAATGATTATAGTTTTTATGGTAGGACTACATGTATCAACAGGTTGAGACTGAACTTTGGACTCATAAAAGGGCATTCAGAATGATAATAGTGTTTGACATTATAAAATGGTGATACATCTGGAGAATCTGGGTTGACATATCTCTATACTCAAGGTTTGTGTTCATATTTGTTCTGCTGAGGATTCATTTCATTTCAATGATCTCATATTCAAACAGCCTTAGTTCCTACTGTATCTTTAATTCTTTGTTTATCAGACAGTCACCAACAAGTTGTTCTGGTCTTACCTGTTTCTCAGTCCTCTCTGCTGCAGCTGACACTGTATCATGGCCTTTATGTTCATCCATTGTACACATCAGACAGATACACTGCTGATCGGTACGACAGTAAACCTCCAGCAGTTTGTCATGATGAGAGCAGATCTTCTCCTGTAGTTGTGTGGTGGCTTTGACCAGCTTGTGCTTCTTCAAAGCAGGAGATTCGTAGTGAGATTGGAGGTGCGTCTCACAGTAAGAGGCCAGACACGCCAGACAGGACATGAGGGCTTTCTGCTTTCTGGTCCCAGTGCAGACATCACATGCCACATCTCTAGGTCCAGCATAGCACAGAGCAGGAGGGGGAGCAGCCTGGAGTCCTGTCTTCTTCAGTTTCTCCACCAGCTCAGCCAACATGTTATTTTTACTCAGCGTAGGCCTCGGACTGAAGGTCTGTCTGCACTGAGGACAGCTATAGACCCCTTTCAGAACATCCTGATCCCAGCAGCCCTCAATACAGCTCCTACAGTAACTGTGTCCACAGGCAGTAGTGACCGGCTCCTTCAGTAGATCCAGACAGACAGAACAACAGAACGGGTCCTGGTCCAGCAGAACTCCCTGTTGAGCCATTTGGACGGTTGTTCACTCTCACACAGACAGACGACACAGAGACTCAGATCAGTTTCGTTTCCTCAGAAGACAGTTTGTGAAGGGGGATGGATTTCCTGGTTCTGCCAGAGGGGTGGGGTTAGAGGGAGGGAGGGAGGGGTTAGAGGGAGGGAGGAAGAGAGAGAGGAACTGCATGCAACAGCAAGAGGGAGACAAATAGTCTTGTTCCAATGTTAGAGCCCTTAACATGGAACACATGACATAATGAATCTTAAAATGTGAGTTGTTAGAATATATGAAGGGTAACAGTTTTCTATGAAGTACGTATGTATCATTATTTTAATCACCTTTATAATGCCTTATAAATCAATAAGTCCTGAGGAGGTGTGATATATGGTTATTATACAGTACCACGGCTAAGGGCTGTTCTTAGACAAGACACAACACGGATTGAGAATTATCTAACACTTTCAACAATACAATCACATTTTATTTTATTGGTTACATACACATATTTATCAGTTGTTATTGTGGGTGAAGTGAAATGCTTGTGTTCCTGGTTCCAACAGTGCAGTAATATCTAACAATGCTTGTGTTCCCAGCTCCAACAGTGCAGTAATATCTAACAATGCTTGTGTTCCTGGCTCCAACAGTGCAGTAATATCTAACAATGCTTGTGTTCCCAGCTCCAACAGTGCAGTAATATCTAACAATGCTTGTGTTCCCAGCTCCAACAGTGCAGTAATATCTAACAATGCTTGTGTTCCCAGCTCCAACAGTGCAGTAATATCTAACAATGCTTGTGTTCCTGGCTCCAACAGTGCAGTAATATCTAACAATGCTTGTGTTCCCAGCTCCAACAGTGCAGTAATATCTAACAATGCTTGTGTTCCCAGCTCACAGAGGGCAGAAGTCAATGAAAATATTAGGACAAGCAATGATATATATATATATATACATATATACACTGTATACTGTGATGTGATGCATAGACAATTTGGAGTACATCTGTAGTATATCTGAAGAATAGTAGATGTACAGTAGTAGTTATATAGGATGAACCAGGACTAGAATACAGTATATACATATGAAGTGGACAGCAGTAGTTATATAGGATGAACCATGACTGGAATACAGTATATACATATGAAGTGGACAGCAGTAGTTATATAGGATGAACCATGACTAGAATACAGTATATACATATGAAGTGGACAGTAGTAGTTATATAGGATGAACCAGGACTAGAATACAGTATATACATATGAAGTGGACAGCAGTAGTTATATAGGATGAACCAGGACTAGAATACAGTATATACATATGAAGTGGACAGCAGTAGTTATATAGGATGAACCATGACTAGAATACAGTATATACATATGAAGTGGACAGCAGTAGTTATATAGGATGAACCATGACTAGAATACAGTATATACATATGAAGTGGACAGCAGTAGTTATATAGGATGAACCAGGACTAGAATACAGTATATACATATGAAGTGGACAGCAGTAGTTATATAGGATGAACCAGGACTAGAATACAGTATATACATATGAAGTGGACAGCAGTAGTTATATAGGATGAACCAGGACTAGAATACAGTATATTCATATGAAGTGGACAGTAGTAGTTATATAGGATGAACCAGGACTAGAATACAGTATATACATATGAAGTGGGCAGCAGTAGTTATATAGGATGAACCAGGACTAGAATACAGTATATACATATGAAGTGGACAGCAGTAGTTATATAGGATGAACCATGACTGGAATACAGTATATACATTTGTATTTATTTCACCTTTATTTAACCAGGTAGGCAAGTTGAGAACAAGTTCTCATTTACAATTGCGACCTGGCCAAGATAAAGCAAAGCAGTTCGACAACATACAACAACACAGAGTTACACATGGAGTAAAACAAACATACAGTCAATAATACAGTAAAAACATAAGTCTATATACATTGTGAGCAAATTAGGTGAGATAAGGGAGGTAAAGGCAATAAATAGGCCATGGTGGCAAAGTAAATACAATATAGCAAGTAAAACACTGGAATGGTAGATTTATAATTTGAAGAAAGTTCAAAGTTAAAATATAAATAATATGGTGCAAAGGAGCAAAATAAATAAATAAATAAATACAGTAGGGGAACAAGTAGTAGTTTGGGCTAAATTATAGATGGGCTATGTACAGGTGCAGTGATCTGTGAGCTGCTCTGACAGCTGGTGCTTAAAGCTAGTGAAGGAGATATGTGTTTCCAGTTTCAGAGATTTTTGTAGTTCGTTCCAGTCATTGGCAGCAGAGAACTGGAAGGAGAGACGGCCAAAGGAGGAAATTGCTTTGTGGGTAACCAGAGAGATCCCTGGCCTTATCTTCTCTCAAGAAGATGTCTGGTAGGCCCATTTAAATACCTTTTTTGGACATTTCAAGATAGCAGATGTTTGAGTTGGGTCTATTAACACAGCTGTGAGTTGTTATTTTTTTCATTTTTGACAAAATGAGCACTCCTGGAAGTGACAGATTTTGACTCATATTGAGTGATAAGACTGAGCTATTTAAAAACACTTTTTCAACATTTCAAGATAGCAGTTAGTTCAGTTTGATCTTATTAAAGACAGCTGTATATTCTTTTTTTTTACCCAAAAATATTCTATGTTCACGCCCACTTTTTTTGCACTATGTTTGAAGGCTGTCAACTTCTTGTCAGGAGGAGAATCACTTAGCCTTTCGACTAATTTTCAAATGATAGGATGCCTATTTAAAAACACTTTTTCTACATTTCAAGATAGCAGTTAGTTCAGTTTGATCTTATTAAAGACAGCTGTATCATTTTTTTATTCATTTTGACATATTGTTTGGGACCACTTTTTTTGCTCTGTTTGAAGGCTGTCAACTTCTTCTCAGGAGGAGAATCACTTAGCCTTTCAACTAATTTTCAAATGATAGGATGCCTATTTAAAAACACTTTAGTAGGTGCAAGCGTCCCACCTAGCCCATAGAGGTTAAACCTAAACAGAATAAGTTGCAACTTAAGGTATAATTATTTTATTCATTTTGACATATTGTTTGGGACCACTTTTTTTGCTCTGTTTGAAGGCTGTCAGCTTCTTTTCAGGAAGAGAATCCCTTAGCCTTTCGACTAATTTTGGGTTAGTTGGACTAATTTTGGGTTAGTTCTCTCAAGAAGAACTAACCCATCTCAACATGACAGAAAGTAAGACAGGGAAACCCATCTCAACATGACAGAAAGTAAGACAGGAGAACCTATTTCAACATGACGGAGAGTAAGACAGGAGAACCTATTTCAACATGACGGAGAGTAAGACAGGAGAACCTATTTCAACATGACGGAGAGTAAGACAGGAGAACCTATTTCAACATGACAGAGAGTAAGACAGGAGAACCTATTTCAACATGACGGAGAGTAAGACAGGAGTCCCTGATCTTATCTTCTCTCAAGAAGATGTCTGGTAGGCAGGGCTGGGCGATATGGACCAAAAGTCATATCCCGATATATTTAGGCTGAATATCGATATAAGATATATATCCTGATATTTTTTTCTGCAAAGTGAGAGCAAATGTTCAGTCAAAGTCAAAGCCAGATATGACATGTCTCAAGTAGTTTTATTGAAAGCGGCTATTTCAGTGAACAGTTGAAAAATCAAATGAATAAATAATAAACAGGGCTCTTCACCTGGTTCAGATTAAATGCTCAGCTGTTCAAATAACAACAACATGTAAACATAAACACTGTAGAACAACAGGACGACCTTTTTGAAATCAAAGCTCCATAAGGTGCACATTTAAATAAATACAAATATCTTAAACAAAAATAGCCTATAAAATAAAATAGGCCTATCTTTTTCTGAAATAAATATTATATATATATTTATGAGAAAAGTCAACTTTTTTTTTAGTTTGACAACTTTAAATGGCTTATTAAAATCAAATTACAGATTTCTTCTCCTTTCTAACAAATCCACAGATGCAAATAACGAACATTACAAAATAATAAACTATGACAAACCCTAGTAAGGGCAGCAATTATATATAAATAAAGAACAAAATAAAGTGCTCAGTTTGAGAAAATGTGTTTTAAACATCAGCCTGAGATTACCATTTGCTTTTTGTTAACTCAATTTCTTATCTGAACAGCCTCAACCAGTTGCACAAGAAACAGACTATCAACTCAATAAACATTTTCCCCCTCTTTTTTTACTTTGATAAACAGTAATGCTGTCTTGAGGTAGACATTAGAAGACAAGCGTGTCCTCCTTCGTTTAAAGATTTTGTGCGAGAAACACCAGCCTGTCAACGGCATCCGGCTTCAGAGATGCTCTGTGGCAGGTCACGATATTGCCACTGCAGCTGAAAACCCTTTCGGAGGGTGAACTGGTAGCTGGTACCAAGAGATACTTTTTTTGCCAGGTGGCTCAGAGCTGGAAAGACAACTTCATGATCCTTCCACCACTTGAGGGGATCAGTGTCACTCTCCACACTTGCTGACTGCAAGTAACTTGACAGTTCATTTTCAATAGCCTCCCTCTTGGTTGGTGGCGCAGTGGTGGTGGCTGTGCGCTGCTTGAAGAAGCTTGCCACTGTCTTAGCTTTTGGTGCCACTGCTGCTTCTCCATCTGCAGGCTCAGGCACAGTTGGCACACGTAGGTAAGGCGGTTGACAGCTGCTCTGATCAGCCAGTAGCGTCTCCACCTCCAAGACAGCTCTGTGCTTCAATGCATCAACTTTTTCACTTGGGATATAGGTGGCCCTGAAGCGTGGATCCACAAATGAAGCCATCTCCAATAGGTCAGTAGTGGCTGGGTCAGAATACTTGCGGTTGAGGTACTCAACAATGCTGGTCTTGATCGATTTGCAAAGCTCGCTATCACCCTCTTCACATGCCAGGAGACTGTCGTTAAAAAGGTGCAGCACAGGTTTTACATATGATAGAGTGACGTACTCCTCACCTGACAAAGCATCGGTAAAGTCCTGGAGAGGTTTCAGGACCTTTTGGACTGCTTCTAGGACCTCTAAGTCCTGCCAGGTAGGGACAAGGTGCCTGGTCTTTTTGTCATTAGACAGGACTTTGGCCAGTGCTCCTTCCTGCTCCAGGACTCTCTCTATCATCTGCTGCCTTGATCCCCAGCGTGTGGCAGACTCGGTTATGAGTTGGTGACTTGGCAGACCCAGCTGAATCTGGACTTCAGCAAGATGTCTCCTTTTCTTCCAGCTGAACCAAAAACAGCTTACAATTCTCTTGCACAGAGAAATGGCCCGGGTGACGCGCTTGTCATTCATGCCATGTCCTGTCAGAAACATAAAAAAAACTATTAAACAAATGTGCTTATGCGAGAAAATTTGACTCTGTTTTCACTTTAACACACTCATACAACTAAGTGCTTTCCAAAATCAAGCTTTAGAAATATTCTACATTAATATTTTCTTGTTTCATAGTTTATTTTTTTTAAATCAACGCCAGTCCTAATCATAAATATCAAATATTATATTCATTTATTTTGTGAATTTGAATCCTGTAAGTGATTTTTATGTATTATTATTTGTGTATAATTTATAAATGATGACTATACTGTATGTACATTTACTGATGTTTCGTTCTTGTTGTTGTTCTTAGTATTTATGTTTAGTATTTAATGCTACTTCATATTTCTACTCCACTAAAAACTCCACAATGTTTAGGCCTACCTACGTGTCAACATTAGTTTCTAGTTACTTTGCAGTTGGCTCTTCAATCCAGAGAAAAAACTATAGTCTATCATAATAACTAAATATGTTACCTTGATGATATCAACAGGCTAACCAGCATTTTAAAGTCATAATTACCTCACCTTTACCAGCTGTAACATTAAAGTGGTAAACACATCAATGCATCACTAATTCTTATCCAATAACCTAATAAATATGGTTCTGAAATCTACCATCCTGTATTGTAAGTGATTTTACTTTTAGCACTTTATGTTTTGTGTTTTATTAATCCATTTTTGGCCAAGACAGCAGCATAAAACAAAACAAGTTGCAGACAGACACAAAGGAAAAATAATGAAAAACTAATATTTTAATGTTTTTTTCTTTAAAGTAAAATATGTGAATAGTCCTTAATAAAACACTGCACTCCCCAATAGCCAAGTGTAGTCTGACCGAAGCACTGCATCCTCATCGTTCAGCTCCACCGCTCTGACCACGTCGCTCCCGTTGGCGGTTGTTATAGCAACCGGATGCTTTTCTTGGAGTTTCCCAGCTTGCGTCCTGCGAGGCCTCAGCTATATGCTCACCGGTGTGATCCTGGGGGGAAATAACTTGTTTTGGAGACACGACGCTGTTTTCATCTCCCCCAGTCGTTGAATGAAGTGAACATGTCACGCTTCATGTAAAGGCTCACATTGTCCTGCTCGACCACATATCGCTGGTCAACGCCAAAATGGGTCCCGTTAGCGAGCCGGTCAGCAAGGCTCTGCCTGACTTCAGTGGACATTTGTGGCAGTGCTTCTCGTGTAAAGTAGTTGGGAAGCTCATATCTCGGGTCCATAGTTTTCAGTAGCTTTTTGAATCCGACTTGTTCCACAGTTGCAACAGGGACCATATCTTTAGCAATGTGATAGGACACCGCTGTAGTTATATTACACCACTTGCCAATTTTCTTTTCATAAAGGCTCACTGCGGGAAAATGAAGTTTGCAGTGAGCTTTGTTTCGGGGCTTTTTCGGGTTGTCGACGGCTTGCGGCTGGGGCTTCTGCAGCGCGTAGTTTCACACACTCTTCGTATTGCAGTTTGTGCCACTGTTTTAGGTGGTGAAAAAGATTGGTAGTGCTTCCACCCCTGGCTGTAACTTTTTTTATGGCACTGCCTACATATAACGTGATTTTGTTGCTCATCTGATACTTTGAATCCGAACCATCTCCAAATTACTGAGCCAATGCTTTTTCTTTTACTAACCAATTCCTCGTCAAAACGCTCCGCAGACGCTGTTGCTTCCTCCATGTTTGTTGAAGTGTCTGTTCCTGCCCCTCCGCCCTCTGTGCATGAAAGAGGAGGCGCGGGGAGCAGCGCAGAGAGCTCCGGGTCTGCAGCTTGCTTGGAGCAAGGATCAAAGCGCAAATTTCAACTATATCGATATATGCGAAATGGTCTAATTTCATATCACATTTAAAATATATATCGATAAGAACAATTCTTATTTTGTATAACGGGTCACTTAGGATGGCAGTAGCATTGTTGACGAAATGCAGGCATCGCAGCAGAATTAGGAAGCGGTCTTGGGAAAAGAGGGTGGCAAATCAATGGTGAGTTAGCGCTACGACAAATGTAGCCTACATTTTCCCGGTTAGGATGATTGTGTTGTGCTATATATATATATATATACTTCTGTGAATATCTGAACCATTTGCATCCAAAAATAAACTGCTCACATTCTGGAGATAAACTTTGTAAGGACTGTGTGTGTTTTGTGTAAATAGTTTCTGAAAAAAGTGTGTCCAGCTTAAACGCTGATTGTTGCGTCATTGGAAACTGTCCGTTGTAAACGAGTGTTCTAAATGAGTGTTCTAAAGAGTGTTCTAAAGAGTGTTCTAAATGAGTGTTCTAAAAGAGTGTTCTAAAAGAGTGTTCTAAAAGAGTGTTCTAAAAGAGTGTTCTAAATGAGTGTTCTAAAAGAGTGTTCTAAAAGAGTGTTCTAAAAGAGTGTTCTAAAAGAGTGTTCTAAAAGAGTGTTCTAAAAGAGTGTTCTAAAAGAGTGTTAGGCTATATAGTGCACTATGTTTGACCAAGGTCCACAGGTAATTGTAGTGCACAATTTAGTGTTCTAATCACACGGCGCTTCAGGGACCACTGTAGAACGATCACACCCCGTGTGACAGGCAGACAGGTTAGGGTTAGGAGGTGTTACTAGACAGACAGACAGACAGGTTAGGGTTAGGAGGTGTTACTGAACAGACAGACAGACAGACAGACAGACAGGTTAGGGTTAGAAGGTGTTACTATACAGACAGACAGACAGACAGACAGACAGACAGACAGACAGACAGACAGACAGACAGACAGGTTAGGGTTAGAAGGTGTTACTAGACAGACAGACAGACAGACAGACAGACAGACAGACAGACAGACAGACAGACAGACAGGTTAGAGTTAGAAGGTGTTACTATACAGACAGACAGACAGACAGACAGACAGACAGACAGACAGACAGACAGACAGACAGACAGACAGACAGACAGACAGACAGACAGACAGACAGACAGACAGACAGACAGACAGACAGACAGGTTAGAGTTAGGTGTTATTGTTGGCTGGTCTCCACACCACTGTGATCTATATAGTGGTGTTGGCTGGTCTCCACACCACTGTGATCTATATAGTGGTGTTGGCTGGTCTCCACACCACTGTGATCTATATAGTGGTGTTGGCTGGTCTCCACAACACTGTGATCTATATAGTGGTGTTGGCTGGTCTCCACACCACTGTGATCTATATAGTGGTGTTGGCTGGTCTCCACACCACTGTGATCTATATAGTGGTGTTGGCTGGTCTCCACAACACTGTGATCTATATAGTGGTGTTGGCTGGTCTCCACACCACTGTGATCTATATAGTGGTGTTGGCTGGTCTCCACACCACTGTGATCTATATAGTGGTGTTGGCTGGTCTCCACAACACTGTGATCTATATAGTGGTGTTGGCTGGTCTCCACACCACTGTGATCTATATAGTGGTGTTGGCTGGTCTCCACACCACTGTGATCTATATAGTGGTGTTGGCTGGTCTCCACAACACTGTGATCTATATAGTGGTGTTGGCTGGTCTCCACACCACTGTGATCTATATAGTGGTGTTGGCTGGTCTCCACACCGCTGTGATCTATATAGTGGTGTTGGCTGGTCTCCACACCACTGTGATCTATATAGTGGTGTTGGCTGGTCTCCACACCACTGTGATCTATATAGTGGTGTTGGCTGGTCTCCACACCACTGTGATCTATATAGTGGTGTTGGCTGGTCTCCACACCACTGTGATCTATATAGTGTTGTATGTATTTAGGTAGAGGGGTGTTTGGTTTATGTGGTTTGGGCTATGTATTTAGGTAGAGGGGTGTTTGGTTTATGTGGTTCGGGCTATGTATTTAGGTAGAGGGGTGTTTGGTTTATGTGGTTCGGGCTATGTATTTAGGTAGAGGGGTGTTTGGTTTATGTGGTTCGGGCTATGTATTTAGGTAGAGGGGCGTTTGGTTTATGTGGTTCGGGCTATGTATTTAGGTAGAGGGGCGTTTGGTTTATGTGGTTCGGGCTATGTATTTAGGTAGAGGGGCGTTTGGTTTATGTGGATCGGGCTATGTATTTAGGTAGAGGGGCGTTTGGTTTATGTGGTCCGGGCTACGTATTTAGGTAGAGGGGCGTTTGGTTTATGTGGTCCGGGCTACGTATTTAGGTAGAGGGGCGTTTGGTTTATGTGGTCCGGGCTACGTATTTAGGTAGAGGGGCGTTTGGTTTATGTGGTCCGGGCTACGTATTTAGGTAGAGGGGCGTTTGGTTTATGTGGTCCGGGCTACGTATTTAGGTAGAGGGGCGTTTGGTTTATGTGGTCCGGGCTACGTATTTAGGTAGAGGGGCGTTTGGTTTATGTGGTCCGGGCTACGTATTTAGGTAGAGGGGCGTTTGGTTTATGTGGTCCGGGCTACGTATTTAGGTAGAGGGGCGTTTGGTTTATGTGGTCCGGGCTACGTATTCAGGTAGAGGGGCGTTTGGTTTATGTGGTCCGGGCTACGTATTCAGGTAGAGGGGCGTTTGGTTTATGTGGTCCGGGCTACGTATTCAGGTAGAGGGGCGATTGGTTTATGTGGTCCGGGCTATGTATTCAGGTAGAGGGGCGTTTGGTTTATGTGGTCCGGGCTATATATTCAGGTAGAGGGGCGTTTGGTTTATGTGGTCCGGGCTATGTATTGAGGTAGAGGGGCGTTTGGTTTATGTGGTCCGGGCTATGTATTGAGGTAGAGGGGCGTTTGGTTTATGTGGTCCGGGCTATGTATTGAGGTAGAGGGGCGTTTGGTTTATGTGGTCCGGGCTATGTATTGAGGTAGAGGGGCGTTTGGTTTATGTGGTCCGGGCTATGTATTGAGGTAGAGGGGCGTTTGGTTTATGTGGTCCGGGCTATGTATTGAGGTAGAGGGGCGTTTGGTTTATGTGGTCCGGGCTATGTATTGAGGTAGAGGGGCGTTTGGTTTATGTGGTCCGGGCTATGTATTGAGGTAGAGGGGCGTTTGGTTTATGTGGTCCGGGCTATGTATTTAGGTAGAGGGGCGTTTGGTTTATGTGGTCCGGGCTATGTATTTAGGTAGAGGGGCGTTTGGTTTATGTGGTCCGGGCTATGTATTTAGGTAGAGGGGCGTTTGGTTTATGTGGTCCGGGCTATGTATTTAGGTAGAGGGGCGTTTGGTTTATGTGGTCCGGGCTATGTATTTAGGTAGAGGGGCGTTTGGTTTATGTGGTCCGGGCTATGTATTTAGGGAGAGGGGCGTTTGGTTTATGTGGTCCGGGCTATGTATTTAGGGAGAGGGGCGTTTGGTTTATGTGGTCCGGGCTATGTATTTAGGGAGAGGGGCGTTTGGTTTATGTGGTCCGGGCTATGTATTTAGGGAGAGGGGCGTTTGGTTTATGTGGTCCGGGCTATGTATTTAGGGAGAGGGGCGTTTGGTTTATGTGGTCCGGGCTATGTATTTAGGGAGAGGGGCGTTTGGTTTATGTGGTCCGGGCTATGTATTTAGGGAGAGGGGCGTTTGGTTTATGTGGTCCGGGCTATGTATTTAGGTAGAGGGGCGTTTGGTTTATGTGGTCCGGGCTATGTATTTAGGGAGAGGGGCGTTTGGTTTATGTGGTCCGGGCTATGTATTTAGGTAGAGGGGCGTTTGGTTTATGTGGTCCGGGCTATGTATTTAGGTAGAGGGGCGTTTGGTTTATGTGGTCCGGGCTATGTATTTAGGTAGAGGGGCGTTTGGTTTATGTGGTCCGGGCTATGTATTTAGGTAGAGGGGCGTTTGGTTTATGTGGTCCGGGCTATGTATTTAGGTAGAGGGGCGTTTGGTTTATGTGGATCGGGCTATGTATTTAGGTAGAGGGGCGTTTGGTTTATGTGGTCCGGGCTATGTATTTAGGTAGAGGGGCGTTTGGTTTATGTGGTTCGGGCTATGTATTTAGGTAGAGGGGCGTTTGGTTTATGTGGTTCGGGCTATGAATTTAGGTAGAGGGGCGTTTGGTTTATGTGGTTCGGGCTATGTATTTAGGTAGAGGGGCGTTTGGTTTATGTGGTTCGGGCTATGTATTTAGGTAGAGGGGCGTTTGGTTTATGTGGTTCGGGCTATGTATTTAGGTAGAGGGGCGTTTGGCTTAGGTGGTTCGGGCTATGTATTTAGGTAGAGGGGCGTTTGGTTTATGTGGTTCGGGCTATGTATTTAGGTAGAGGGGTGTTTGGTTTATGTGGTTCGGGCTATGTATTTAGGTAGAGGGGTGTTTGGTTTATGTGGTTCGGGCTATGTATTTAGGTAGAGGGGTGTTTGGTTTATGATGTTCGGGCTATGTATTTAGGTAGAGGGGTGTTTGGTTTATGTGGTTCGGGCTATGTATTTAGGTAGAGGGGTGTTTGGTTTATGTGGTTCGGGCTATGTATTTAGGTAGAGGGGTGTTTGGTTTATGTGGTTCGGGCTATGTATTTAGGTAGAGGGGTGTTTGGTTTATGTGGTTCGGGCTATGTATTTAGGTAGAGGGGTGTTTGGTTTATGTGGTTCGGGCTATGTATTTAGGTAGAGGGGTGTTTGGTTTATGTGGTTCGGTCTATGTATTTAGGTAGAGGGGTGTTTGGTTTATGTGGTTCGGGCTATGTATTTAGGTAGAGGGGTGTTTGGTTTATGTGGTCCGGGGTTTGTTAGTCTATGTTCAATGTTAGTGTATTTCTATGTTCTGTCTTGTCTATTGTAGTTCTATGTTTAGTTTATTGGGGTTGGACCTTCAATTGGAGGCAGCTGGTTATCGTTGCCTCTGATTGAAGGTCCTATAATTAGGAGTTTGTTTTGTCATGGGGGTTTTGTGGCAGATTGTTGCTGTGTATAGCTTTGTGCCTTACTGGCCTGTTCTTTGTCCTTTAATAAAAGAAGATGAGTGTACATTTTCCCGCTGCGTCTTGGTCTAAACCCTACGACACCTGTGACATTTACATTAGGGTGTATTGTTAGATACTACTGCACTGTTGGAACCAGGAACACAAGCATTTCACTACACCCACAATAACATCTGCTAAATATGTGTATGTGACCAATAACATTTTTATTTGATTGTATTTTTGAAAGTGTTACATAATTCTCAATCCGCTTTGCGTCGTGCCTAAAAACAGCACTTAGCCGTGGTACTGTATATTAGCCATATACTGTCACCACTTCCACCGAAGTCATTTCCTCTCCTTGTTCGGCGGTCGGCGTCACCGGTCTTCTAGTCATCGTCGATCCACTTTTTCATTTTCCATTTGTTTTGTCTTGTTTTCTTACACATCTGGTTTCCATTTCCATCATGAATTGTTGTGTATTTAACCCTCTGTTCCCCTCATGTCCTTGTGTGGAATTGTTTGTTTGTAAGTGCTTGTACTCTGTTACTGGTGCGCATCGGGTTTTGTACCCATGTAGGTTCGTTTTGTATTAAACTGCTCCGGCTATTACCTATCTCTGCTCTCCTGCGTCTGACTTCACTGCCACCAGGTCCGCAATCCTTACATATACCACACCTCCTCAGGCCTTATTGCTTATTAGAACACATAAGTGTATTATAAGGCATTATAAAGGTCATTAAAATAATTCTAATATGTACTTCATAGAAACGGTTACCCTTTATATTCTAATAACTCACATTTTAAGATTCATTATTTCATTTATTCCACGTTAAGGGCTCTAACCAAGGAACAAGACTATTTGTCTCCCTCTTGCTGTTGCATGCAGTTCCTCTCTCTTCCTCCCTCCCTCTAACCCCACCCCTCTGGCAGAACCAGGAAGTCCATCCCCCTTCACAAACTCTCTTCTGAGGAAACGAAACTGATCTGAGTCTCTGTGTCGTCTGTCTATGTGAGAGTGAACAACCGTCCAAATGGCTCAACAGGGAGTTCTGCTGGACCAGGACCAGTTCTGTTGTTCTGTCTGTCTGGATCTACTGAAGGAGCCTGTCACTACTGCCTGTGGGCACAGTTACTGTAGGAGCTGTATTGAGGGCTGCTGGGATCAGGATGTTCTGAAAGGGGTCTATAGCTGTCCTCAGTGCAGACAGACCTTCAGTCCGAGGCCTACGCTGAGTAAAAATAACATGTTGGCTGAAATGTTGAAAAAGTGTTTTTAAATAGGCATGCTATCATTTGAAAATTAGTTGAAAGGCTAAGTGATTCTCCTCCTGACAAGAAGTTGACAGCCTTCAAACATAGAATATTTTTGGGTCAAAAAAAAGAATATACAGCTGTCTTTAGTAAGATCAAACTGAACTAACTGCTATCTTGAAATGTTGAAAAAGTGTTTTTAAATAGCTCAGTCTTATCACTCAATATGAGTCAAAATCTGTCACTTCCAGGACTGCTCATTTTGTCAAAAATGAAAAAATGAAAAAAATAACTACTCACAGCTGTGTTAAAACCTCTTGGGGATAGGGGGCAGTATTGAGAATTTTGAAAAAAAATATGTGCCCATTTTTAACTGCCTCCTACACCAACTCAGAAGCTAGAATATGCATATTATTGTTCAGGTTTGGATAGAAAACACTCTGAATTTTCTAAAACTGTTTGAATGGTGTCTGTAAGTATAACAGAACTCATATGGCAGTCAAAACCCTGAGACAAATTCTGACAGGAAGTGGATACCTGATGTGTTGAATTACCTTTAAGCCTATGCCATTGAAACACACAGGGGCTTATTAATCGTTGAGCACTTCCTATGGCTTCCACTAGATGTCACCAGTCTTTACAAAGTGTTTTTAGTCTTATACTGTGAGATCTGACCGAACAAGAGCCTTGGAACGGTGATGGCCGATTAGACTCTGGCGCGCGAGTTCATGTTGGGTAGTCTCGTTCCAATACGTTTTAAAAGAGAATGCAATCGTCCGCCTTGAATATTATTCATGTTCTGGTTAAAAAAGGCACTAATGATTTATGCTATACAACGTTCGACATGTTTGAACGAACGTAAATATTTTTTCTCCCTTCTTTCATGAAGAGAAGTCCGGCGGGCTTAGATCATGTGCTAACAACACGGAGCTTTTTGGACATAAATTATGAGCTTTTTCAAACAAAACTACATTTGTTATGGACCTGGGATTCCTGGAAGTGACATCTGATGAAGAGAATCAAAGGTAATGGATTATTTACATAGTATTTTCGATTTTAGATCTCTCCAACATGGCGGTTAGTCTGTATCTCAAAGCGTATTTTTCTGGGCGCAGTGCTCAGATTATTGCAAAGTGTGATTTCCCAGTAAGGTTATTTTTAAATCTGGCAATCCGGTTGCATTCAAGAGATGTAAATCTATAATTCTTTGAATGACAATATAATATTTTACCAATGTTTTCTAATTTTAATTATTTAATTTGAGGTGCTGATTTGACTGGCGGTATTGGAGGGAAAAGATTTCCTCAACATCAACGCCATAGTAAAACGCTGTTTTTGGATATAAATATGAACTTGATAGAACTAAAAATGCATGTATTGTCTAACATAATGTCCTAGGAGTGTCATCTGATGGAGATTGTCAAAGGTTAGTGCATAATTTTAGCTGATTTTATGGTTTTGGTGACGCCTGTCTTTGAATTGACAAAACATTACACACAACTATTGTCAATGTACTGTCCTAACATAATCTAACTTTATGCTTTCGCCGTAAAACCTTTTTGAAATCGGACAACGTGGTTAGATTAAGGAGATGTTTATCTTTCAAAGGGTGTAAGATAGTTGTATGTTTGAAAAATTAGAATTTTGACATTTATTTGGATTCAAATTTGCCGCTCTTGAAATGCACCTGCTGTTGATAGGGTGCACCACGGGGGGCACGCTAGCGTCCCACATAGCCCCAAGAGGTTAAACAGCGGTTGACATGCTTCGAAGTACGGTAATGGAATATTTAGAATTTTTTTTGTCACGAAATGCGCCATGCTCGTCACCCTTATTTACCCGTTCGGATAGTGTTTTGAACGCGCGAACAAAAAGCCGCTATTTGGATATAACAATGGATTATTTGGGACCAAACCAACATTTGTTATTGAAGTAGAAGTCCTGGGAGTGCATTCTGACGAAGAACAGCAAAGGTAATAACATTTTTCTTATAGTAAATCTGACTTTGGTGAGTGCTAAACTTGCTGGGTATCTAAATAGCTAGCCCTGTGATGCCGGGCTATCTACTGAGAATATTGCAAAATGTGCTTTCACTGAAAAGCTATTTTAAAATCGGACATATCGAGTGCATAGAGGAGTTCTGTATCTATAATTCTTAAAATAATTGTTATGCTTTTTGTGAACGTTTATCGTGAGTAATTTAGTAAATTCACCGGAAGTTTGCGGGGGTATGCTAGTTCTGAACATCACATGCTAATGTAAAAAGCTGTTTTTTGATATAAATATGAACTTGATTGAACAAAACATGCATGTATTGTATAACATAATGTCCTAGGTGTGTCATCTGATGAAGATCATCAAAGGTTAGTGCTGCATTTAGCTGTCTTCTGGGTTTTTGTGACATTATATGCTAGCTTGAAAAATGGGTGTCTGATTATTTCTGGCTGGGTACTCTCCTGACATAATCTAATGTTTTGCTTTCGCTGTAAAGCCTTTTTGAAATCGGACAGTGTGGTTAGATTAATGAGAGTCTTGTCTTTAAAATAGTGTAAAATAGTCATATGTTTGAGAAATTGAAGTAATAGCATTTCTAAGGTATTTGAATAACGCGCCACAGGATTCCACTGGCTGTTACGTAGGTGGGACGATTTCGTCCCACCGGCCCTAGAGAAGTTAAGGAAGTGATTGAGGTGGAGACTTTTTCTCTCTTTCTTTCTTTCTTTCTTTTTCTTTCTTTCTTTCTTTCTTTCTTTCTTTCTTTCTTTCTTTCTTTCTTTCTTTCTTTCTTTCTTTCTTTCTTTCTTTCTTTCTTTCTTTCTTTCTTTCTTCTTCTCTCTTTCTCTCTCTCTCTCGGAGGACCTGAGCCCTAGGACCATGCCTCAGGACTACCTGGCATGATGACTCCTTGCTGTCCCCAGTCCACCTGGCCGTGCTGCTGCTCCAGTTTCAACTGTTGTGCCTGCGGCTATGGAACCCTGACCTGTTCACCGGACGTGCTACCTGTCCCAGACCTGCTGTCCCAGACCTGCTGGAACCCTGACCTGTTCACCGGATGTGCTATCTGTCCCAGACCTGCTGTTTTCAACTCTCTAGAGACTGTAGGAGTGGTAGAGATACTCTCAATGATCGGCTATGTAAAGCCAACTGACATTTACTCTTGAGGTGCTGTCTTGTTGCACCCTCGACAACTACTGTGATGATTATTATTTGACCATGCTGGTCATTTATGAACATTTGAACATCTTGGCCATGTTCTGTTATAATCTCCACCCGGCACAGCCAGAAGAGGACTGGTCACCCCTCATAGCCTGGTTCCTCTCTAGGTTTCTTCCTAGGTTCTGGCCTTTCTACAGAGTTTTTCCTAGCCACCGTGCTTCTACACCTGTATTGCTTGCTGTTTGGGGTTTTAGGCTGGGTTTCTGTGCAGCACTTTGAGATATCAGCTGATGTAAGAAGGGCTATATAAATACATTTGATTTGATAAATTGGTTGAGAACTTGTTGGAGGCTATTTTGTTGCAATACCCATCTATGTTTAAAACCTGTTTTCTCTACAGGATGTTTCTGATCTGCCAAGGGCCTGGGGGAATGAGAATGGCCAAGACCATTGTGTAAAAGGGGAGGAGTTGTGGTTTGTATGACTAACAATGTAGGCAGAGGAAGGTTGAGACCGGATTGTCATAGGTAACAGTAATGCCTCTGGCTCGGATGTACATGCATGGACGTGCACATCGTACCCCCTGGTTTAGCACCTCATGAAATACACACAGAAAGACCCATGGGAATCCTAAACACCCCGTTCCCACAGAACAGTTTGACACTGACGGGTTGCGAGGATCAAATGGTAAGCTACTGTGCTGCACTCAACAATGTTCTGAAGTCTATTTTCCCCAGGATAAAAGTGGCTTTGCCTGAACCAAAAGGAGGACAGCTCCACAAATTGCAGCCAGGAGATTGAGTGATCAACAAAGACCTCCGCAGAAAGACTTGGCACCAACAGCGCTGGACTGGTCCATTCCAGGTGCTCCTGATGGTTGCAGAGCGGTTGACGTGGGTTCACGCAAGCCACTGCAGGAAAGTGCCCCACAACCCAGACGAAGATGCACCAGCCGATGAATCGTCATATGTGACCCCAGTGGCCATAGAAAGACCAGGACCGGACTCTATGCATCATTTCTTTTGCTTTCGTGGTCAGTCTTTTCATTGTTAGCTGTTGTCTGGGCCCTTGGACAAGTGACAACAATACAACTGAAGTATACAACACCAGCATAGTCCCACGGTGGGACTTAAATAACAGCCGCTCCAGCTCAAGCCAATGGCTCAGGACGGGAGTCCAGCTAATAATAGCTGCCCCGTTGTTTAACCTCTATGGGCTAGGTGGGACGCTAGCGTCCCCCCCGTGGTGCACTCCATCAACAGCAGGTGCATTTCAAGAGCGGCAAATTTGAATCCAAATAAATGTCCAAATTCAAATTTTTCAAACATACAACTATTTTACACCCTTTGAAAGATAAACATCTCCTGAATCTAACCACGTTTTACGATTTCAAAAAGGTTTTACGGCGAAAGCATAAATTTAGAGTATGTTAGGACAGTACATTTACAAGAGTTGTGTGTAATGTTTTGTCAATTCAAAGACAGGGTCACCAAAACCATAAAACCAGCTAAAATGATGCACTAACCTTTTACAATCTCCATCAGATGACGCTCCTAGGACATTATGTTAAACAATGCATGCATTTTTAGTTCTATCAAGTTCATATTTATATCCAAAAACAGCGTTTTACTATGGCATTGATGTTGAGGAAATCGTTTCCCTCCAATAACCGGCAGTCAAGTCAACACCACAAATTAAATAATTAAAATTAGAAAACATTGGTAAAATATTATATTGTCATTTAAAGAATTATAGATTTACATCTCTTGAACGCAATCAACTTGCCAGATTTAAAAATAACCTTACTGGGAAATCACACTTTGCAATAATCTGAGCACTGCGCCCAGAAAAATACGCGTTGCGATACAGACTAGACGTCATGTTGGGGAGATCTAAAATCAAAAATACTATGTAAATAATCCATTACCTTTGATTCTCTTCATCAGATGTCACTTCCAGGTATCACAGGTCCATAACGAATGTAGTTTTGTTCAGAAAAGCTCATCATTTATGTCCAAAAATCTCCGTCTTGTTAGCACATGATCTAAGCCAGCCGGACTTCTCGTCATGAACGAGGGGAAAAAATATATTTACGTTCGTTCAAACATGTCAAACGTTGTATAGCATAAATCATTAGGGCCTTTTTTAACCAGAACATGAATAATATTCAAGGTGGACGAATGCATACTCTTTTATAACGTATTGGAACGAGGGTACCCAACATGAACTCGCACGCCAGGTGTCTAATGGGCCATCATCGTTCCATGGCTCTTGTTCGGTCAGATCTCCCTCCAGAAGACTCAAAACACTTTGTAAACGCTGGTGACATCTAGTGGAAGCAATAGGAAGTGCCAAAATATTCCTCAGCCCCTGTGTTTTTCAATGGGATAGGTTTAAAGGTAATACAACACATCAGGTATCCATTTCCTGTCAGAAAATGTCTCAGGGTTTTGCCTGCCAAATGAGTTCTGTTATACTCACAGACACCATTCAAACAGTTTTAGAAACTTTAGAGTGTTTTCTATCCATATATAATAAGTATATGCATATTCTAGTTACTGGGTAGGATTAGTAACCAGATTAAATCGGGTACATTTTTTTTATCCAGCCGTGCAAATACTGCCCCCTAGCCCTAACAGGTTAAGAAGACAGAGATGGATGCAGCGGCTTGATGATTGTCCTCTTTGTACATATGAAGAGTGTACTTCTGTAGAACTGTTTCATTGTTTAATAACCTCTTGGGGCTATGTGGGACGCTAGCGTGCCACCCGTGGTGCACCCTATCAACAGCAGGTGCATTTCAAGAGCGGCAAATTTGAAACCAAATAAATGTCAAAATTCAAATTTTTCAAACATACAACTATCTTACACCCTTTGAAAGATAAACATCTCCTTAACCTGTTGGGTCTAGGGGGCAGCATTTGCACGTCTGGATAAAAAAAATTTACCCGATTTAATCTGGTTACTAATCCTACCCAGTAACTAGAATATGCATATACTTATTATATATGGATAGAAAACACTCTAAAGTTTCCAAAACTGTTTGAATGGTGTCTGTGAGTATAACAGAACTCATTTGGCAGGCAAAACCCTGAGACATTTTCTGACAGGAAGTGGATACCTGATGTGTTGTATTGACTTTAAACCTATCCCATTGAAAAACACAGGGGTTTAGGAATATTTTGGCACTTCCTATTGCTTCCACTAGATGTCACCAGCCTTTACAAAGTGTTTTGAGTCTTCTGGAGGGAGATCTGACCGAACAAGAGCCATGGAACGGTGATGTCCCATTAGACACCTGGCGCGCTACTTCATGTTGGGTACCCTCGTTCCAATACGTTATAAAAGACTATGCATTCGTCCACCTTGAATATTATTCATGTTCTGGTTAAAAAAGGCCCTAATGATTTATGCTATACAACGTTTGACATGTTTGAACGAACGGAAATATATTTTTTCCCCTCGTTCATGACGAGAAGTCCGGCTGGCTTACATCATGTGCTAACGAGACGGAGATTTTTGGACATAAATGATGAGCTTTTTTGAACAAAACTACATTCGTTATGGACCTGTGATACCTGGAAGTGACATCTGATGAAGAGAATCAAAGGTAATGGATTATTTACATAGTATTTTCGATTTTAGATCTCCCCAACATGACGTCTAGTCTGTATCGCAACGCGTATTTTTCTGGGCACAGTGCTCAGATTATTGCAAAGTGTGATTTCCCAGTAAGGTTATTTTTAAATCTGGCAAGTTGATTGCGTTCAAAAGATGTAAATCTATAATTCTTTAAATGACAATATAATATTTTACCAATGTTTTCTAATTTTAATTATTTAATTTGTGACGCTGACTTGACTGCCGGTTATTGGAGGGAAACGATTTCCTCAACATCAATGCCATAGTAAAACGCTGTTTTTGGATATAAATATCAACTTGATAGAACTAAAAATGCATGCATTGTCTAACATAATGTCCTAGGAGTGTCATCTGATGGAGATTGTAAAAGGTTAGTGTATCATTTTAGCTGGTTTTATGGTTTTGGTGACCCTGTCTTTGACTTGACAAAACATTACACACAACTCTTGTAAATGTACTGTCCTAACATACTCTAAATTTATGCTTTCGCCGTAAAACCTTTTTGAAATCGTAAAACGTGGTTAGATTAAGGAGATGTTTATCTTTCAAATGGTGTAACATAGTTGTATTTTTGAAAAATTTGAATTTTGACATTTATTTGGATTCAAATTTGCCGCTCTTGAAATGCACCTGCTGTTGATGGAGTGCACCACGGGTGGCACGCTAGCGTCCCACCTAGCCCCAAGAGGTTAATCTAACCACGTTGTCCGATTTCAAAAAGGTTTTACGGCGAAAGCATAAAGTTAGATTATGTTAGGAGAGTACATTGACAATAGCTGTGTGTAATGTTTTGTCAATTCAAAGACAGGCGTCACCAAAACCATAAAACCAGCTAAAATGATGCACTAACCTTTGACAATCTCCATCAGATGACACTCCTAGGACATTATGTTAGACAATACATGCATTTTTAGTTCTATCAAGTTCATATTTATATCCAAAAACAGCGGTTTACTATGGCGTTGATGTTCAGGAAATCGTTTCCTTCCAATAACCGGCAGTCAAGTCAGCACCACAAATTAAATAATTAAAATTAGAAAACATTGGTAAAATATTATATTGTCATTTAAAGAATTATAGATTTACATCTCTTGAACGCAATCAACTTGCCAGATTTAAAAATAACCTTACTGGGAAATCACACTTTGCAATAATCTGAGCACTGCGCCCAGAAAAATACGCGTTGCGATACAGACTAGACGTCATGTTGGGGAGATCTAAAATCGAAAATACTATGTAAATAATCCATTACCTTTGATTCTCTTCATCAGATGTCACTTCCAGGTATCACAGGTCCATAACGAATGTAGTTTTGTTCAAAAAAGCTCATCATTTATGTCCAAAAATCTCCGTCTCGTTAGCACATGATGTAAGCCAGCCGGACTTCTCGTCATGAACGAGGGGAAAAAATATATTTCCGTTCGTTCAAACATGTCAAACGTTGTATAGCATAAATAATTAGGGCCTTTTTTAACCAGAACATGAATAATATTCAAGGTGGACGAATGCATACTCTTTTATAACGTATTGGAACGAGGGTACCCAACATGAACTCGCGCGCCAGGTGTCTAATGGGCCATCATCGTTCCATGGCTCTTGTTCGGTCAGATCTCCCTCCAGAAGACTCAAAACACTTTGTAAAGGCTGGTGACATCTAGTGGAAGCAATAGGAAGTGCCAAAATATTCCTCAGCCCCTGTGTTTTTCAATGGGATAGGTTTAAAGGTAATACAACACATCAGGTATCCACTTCCTGTCAGAAAATGTCTCAGGGTTTTGCCTGCCAAATGAGTTCTGTTATACTCACAGACACCATTCAAACAGTTTTAGAAACTTTAGGGTGTTTTCTATCCATATATAATAAGTATATGCATATTCTAGTTACTGGGTAGGATTAGTAACCAGATTAAATCGGGTACATTTTTTTATCCAGCAGTGAAAATACTGCCCCCTAGCCCCAACAGGTTAAAGCATTGGGGGGGATTTTTCTTACACTAGTACATTATCTGTGTAAATGGCTTCTGTTGAGCCACTGAGTGTTTTACCTTCACATGGTGCAAAACAGGGAATCATTAAACAATGAAAACAGTTCTACAGAAGTACACTCTTCATCTGTACAAAGAGGACAATCATCACGCCGATGCATCAATCTCCGTCTTCTTAACCTGTTAGGGCTAGGGGGCAGTATTGACACGGCTGGATAAAAAACATACCCGATTTAATCTGGTTACCACTCCTACCCAGTAACTAGAATATGCATATGCTAGTTCTGAACGTCACATGCTAATGTAAAAAGCTGGTTTTTGATATAAATATGAACTTGATTGAACAAAACATGCATGTATTGAATAACATAATGTCCTAGGGTTGTCATCTGATGAAGATCATCAAAGCTTAGTGCTGCATTTAGCTGTCTTCTGGGTATATGTGACATTATATGCTAGCTTGAAAAATGGGTGTCTGATTATTTCTGGCTGGGTACTCTGCTGACATAATCTAATGTTTTGCTTTCGTTGTAAAGCCTTTTTGAAATCGGACAGTGTGGTTAGATTAACGAGAGTCTTGTCTTTAGAATGGTGTAAAATAGTCATATGTTTGAGAAATTGAAGTAATAGCATTTCTAAGGTATTTGAATAACGCGCCACAGGATTCCACTGGCTGTTACGTAGGTGGGACGATTTCGTCCCACCTACCCTAGAGAGGATAAACCGCAGCCGTCGACACAGCAGTTCTTAAAATTGGATGTAAACATAGACAACGCTGTATTAAAATTGTCAGTGTAGAGCACCAGTGAAAGGGATTTCGAAATGGGAGAAGTTAGGAGCAATTTATATAATGACGGTATTTGGTATCATGATAAGTTACCAATACTACCTAAGTCATTGTTTAGAGATGCGGCAAGATTGACACATGGGCGAGCCATGTGTCAACAGGGGGATAGTAGAGCAGGTTCGGAAACACTTTGTGGCCTATTGGATAACGAACTACTTAAAAAAAACATTTTTTATAATAGATAAGCATATTAAATGGGAAGAAGTGGTCACAACTTACTGGGTGGACACGATTAGGGTAGTTGGTTTACTACGGGGGGCCAGCACAGAAAAAAATGTATGAAATTGTATGAAATGTATGCATTCACTACTGTAAGTCGCTCTGGATAAGAGCGTCTGCTAAATGACTAAAAATGTAAATGTAAAATGTAGGATCTCTCTCTTAAATAATGGATTACATTTTAGCTGATCAGGTAAACCATATAGAATGCCAGAGTTAGGGAGGCCAGAACAGGTAGACATAGAAGTTGAAGATACACTAACAGAACACATGGTTAACCAAACCCGTATGTCCGAGACTTTGTGTCCAACAGGTGAATTACAGGAGAAGATGATTCACTCAATCCAACCAGGAGACTGGGTGTGGATCCAGTCCCTGAGGAGAAAAGAACTGGAAGCAGCCACGGTGGGAGGGCCCATACCAAGTGTTCCTGGTAATAGCCTTTGTGGTGAGAATAGCTGAAAGAGCTACCTGGGTTCATATCACACATTGCGGGAGGGTAAGACACACTGACACTGTCGAACAATCACAGAGTTAGGAGAAGAACCGAATACCAATAAGGTTCGGGGGTTACCTCTCTAATGAAGATTCCCAAACCCGCCCGATCCTCACTGTGTGCGTTCATAGAAGTGAAAGTGTGGGTTGGCCTCTAGCCGGTGATATATTCTCCGGGAGGGGGTGGGGCTTTACAGGGGTACTGGTCAGTCTGAGCTGTCTGATTGTGGGAGCCATATTCCTAATACACCATGAACCACTCGAGAAGTCAGAAAGTTGTAACTTGACCCATAGTGTAGAAGATGAGGAGTTTATATGGCCTAGGTACAAAAGGTCACTCGATCTGGATAAAAAGGAAGTGAGATTAGAGTTAGGGAAGGATGTCTCAATAGAGTTCTATGCAGACCAAATGGGGTCCCTAACCTCCTGGCAGTCTAGGACTCGGACTTCATGGGGAAGATATCTGTGTAGATCCCGGTGTAACTCATGGAATCATAGCTCACACAGAGAGAGAAGGCTATGTCAATCCACACACCCAATATAGAAACAGATGGAATATAGTGAAGGCCAGGGTTTTTGACTGCAATCCAGAGCAAGGGAAGTATTGCTTGAAGATAGGAATGACCATTAAAAGCATAAAGAAAGAGGATTTAGGGTTATGGTATGTTGGCCTTGACCAGACCATTGTCGACACTGCGGTACCATTCCAAGTAGTAGAGGTTAGGACAGGAGATAGTTCTACCGCCAGCCAGAATACCAGTAGTACCCCTGATAAAACTGACATTACCCGTGTAGTCATCCAGAGCCAAGGACCGGTGAGGATAGTTCAGACGAAAGATCTTAACCTGTTGGGTCTAGGGGGCAGCATTTGCACGTCTGGATAAAAAAAATGTACCCGATTTAATCTGGTTACTAATCCTACCCAGTAACTAGAATATGCATATACTTATTATATATGGATAGAAAACACTCTAAAGTTTCTAAAACTGTTTGAATGGTGTCTGTGAGTATAACAGAACTCATTTGGCAGGCAAAACCCTGAGACATTTTCTGACAGGAAGTGGATACCTGATGTGTTGTATTGACTTTAAACCTATCCCATTGAAAAACACAGGGGTTTAGGAATATTTTGGCACTTCCTATTGCTTCCACTAGATGTCACCAGCCTTTACAAAGTGTTTTGAGTCTTCTGGAGGGAGATCTGACCGAACAAGAGCCATGGAACGATGATGGCCCATTAGACACCTTGCGCGCGAGTTGATGTTGGGTACCCTCGTTCCAATACGTTATAAAAGAGTATGCATTCGTCCACCTTGAATATTATTCATGTTCTGGTTAAAAAAGGCCCTAATTATTTATGCTATACAACGTTTGACATGTTTGAACGAACGGAAATATATTTTTTCCCCTCGTTCATGACGAGAAGTCCGGCTGGCTTACATCATGTGCTAACGAGACGGAGATTTTTGGACATAAATGATGAGCTTTTTTGAACAAAACTACATTCGTTATGGACCTGTGATACCTGGAAGTGACATCTGATGAAGAGAATCAAAGGTAATGGATTATTTACATAGTATTTTCGATTTTAGATCTCCCCAACATGACGTCTAGTCTGTATCGCAACACGTATTTTTCTGGGCGCAGTGCTCAGATTATTGCAAAGTGTGATTTCCCAGTAAGGTTATTTTTAAATCTGGCAAGTTGATTGTGTTCAAAAGATGTAAATCTATAATTCTTTAAATGACAATATAATATTTTACCAATGTTTTCTAATTTTAATTATTTAATTTGTGACGCTGACTTGACTGCCGGTTATTGGAGGGAAACGATTTCCTCAACATCAATGCCATAGTAAAACGCTGTTTTTGGATATAAATATCACTTGATAGAACTAAAAATGCATGCATTGTCTAACATAATGTCCTAGGAGTGTCATCTGATGGAGATTGTAAAAGGTTAGTGCATCATTTTAGCTGGTTTTATGGTTTTGGTGACCCTGTCTTTGACTTGACAAAACATTACACACAACTCTTGTAAATGTACTGTCCTAACATACTCTAAATTTATGCTTTCGCCGTAAAACCTTTTTGAAATCGTAAAACGTGGTTAGATTAAGGAGATGTTTATCTTTCAAATGGTGTAACATAGTTGTATTTTTGAAAAATTTGAATTTTGACATTTATTTGGATTCAAATTTGCCGCTCTTGAAATGCACCTGCTGTTGATGGAGTGCACCACGGGTGGCACGCTAGCGTCCCACCTAGCCCCAAGAGGTTAAGGAAGTGATTGAGGTGGAGACTTGGTTTGGGGATTCCAACCTATGGCTGGAATGGATTCAGTATACAGCTAGATCAGTAGCTAAAGAAGAAGGTTATGCCTGCGCAACAGCCAAACTTCAGTTGACAACCATCCCCTTTCTACTCGATGGAATTAATTTACCAAGGGGAATGGCCTGTATGGTAAAGCTGTTCATGAAGGGAAGGAAGCCAAACAGTTGCACTGATCTGCATTATCTGTATCCAATGTGCCCATTAGATCCAGACTTCCCCCTTTCACAGTCGCAGGAGGAGACTATTATTGTGTGGTTGCCCTTCACCCTTATACAACACAAAGACCTAGTTTGATCTAGTTTGATTTTGTGTGACATTTCTGAATCCAATAAAAATAGATGTGTTATAGTGTATGTGAAATATTTAGCCAATAGGGTGGATTGTAATGGAAATAATATGATTAACCTGTTAGGGCTAGGGGGCAGCATTGACACGGCTGGATAAAAAACATACCCGATTTAATCTGGTTACCACTCCTACTCAGTAACTAGAATATGCATATACTTATTACATATGGATAGAAAACACCCTAAATTTTCTAAAACTGTTTGAATGGTGTCTGTGAGTATAACAGAACTCAAATGGCAGGTCAAAACCTGAGAGATTCCTTTACAGGAAGTGGCCTGTCTGACCATTTCTGGAACTTCTTTGCCATCTCTATCATTTACTAAGGATCTCTGCTCTAACGTGACACTTCCCACGTCTTCCATAAGCTCTCAGAGCCCGGGAAAAAAGAGAATGTCGTCATTCCAGCCCCAGGCTGAAACACATTATCGCCTTTCTCAAGTGGCCCATCAAGAGACACTAGCTTATGCGCGTGACCCCGACCGCCCCCGCCTTTGGGATTTTTTCCTCTGTTTGCCGAAAAGGAGATTCCCTGTCGGAATATTATCGCTTTTCTACGAGAAAAATGACGTAAAAATTGATTTTAAACAGCGGTTGACATGCTTCGACGTACGGCAATGGAATACTTTGAATTTTATTGTCAGGAATTGCGCCAAGCGCGCGACACTTCTTTACTATTTCGGATAGTGTCTGGAACGCACGAACAAAACGCCGCTATTCGGATATAACGATGGGTTATTTTGGACCAAACCAACATTTGTTATTGAAGTAGACGTCCTGGGTGTGCATTCTGACGAAGACAACAAAAGGTAATGACATTTTTATAATAGTAAATATGATTATGGTGAGTGCTAAACTTGCCGGGTGTCTAAATAGCGAGCCCGTGATGCCTGGGCTATGTACTTAGAATATTGCAAAATGTGCTTTCACCAAAAAGCTATTTTAAAATCGGACATATCGAGTGCATAGAGGAGGTCTGTATCTATAATTCTTAAAATAATTGTTATGCTTTTTGTGAACGTTTATCGTGAGTAATTTAGTAAAATGTTAGCGAATTCCCCGTAAGTTTGCGGGGGGTATGCTAGTTCTGAACGTCACATGCTAATGTAAAAAGCTGTTTTTTGATATAAATATGAACTTGATTGAACAAAACATGCATGTATTGTATAACATAATGTCCTAGGGTTGTCATCTGATGAAGATCATCAAAGGTGAGTGCTGCATTTAGCTGTCTTCTGGGTTTTGGTGACATTATATGCTGGCTTGAAAAATGGGTGTCTGATTATTTCTGGCTTGGTACTCTGCTGACATAATCTAATGTTTTGCTTTCGTTGTAAAGCCTTTTTGAAATCGGACAGTGTGGTTAGATTAACGAGAGTCTTATCTTTAAATGGCTGTAAAATAGTCATATGTTTGAGAAATTGAAGTAATAGGATTTTGAAGATTTTGAAAATCGCGCCACAGGCTGGCAGTGGCTGTTACGTAGGTGGGACGAATTCGTCCCGCCGGTCCCATAGAGGTTAAAGGTTTGACTAAATGATTTCACCCTGAAAAGGTATAACCGAGTGATTATAAGATGAATGTGTGTGTCGGAAAAGTTGGAGCTTAATGATTTAGCAATGCAAGCAACCAGACAGCAGACAACTGTCTGGTTGATTATGTAACATGGGGCAATATGATAAGCAATGTATGAGATGGAGAAGACTTGTAAATTAGCATTGACTGTGTTAACCTCTCTGGGCTAGGCGGGATGAAATCGTCCCACCTACGCAACAGCCAGTTGAATCCTGTGGCGCGATTTTCAAAACCTTCGAAATGCTATTACTTCAATTTCTCAAACATTTGACTATTTTACAGCTATTTAAAGACAAGACTCTTGTTAATCTAACCACACTGTCCGATTTCAAAAAGGCTTTACAACGAAAGCAAAACATTAGATTATGTCAGCAGAGTACCAAGCCAGAAATAATCAGACACCCATTTTTCAAGCTAGCATATAATGTCACAAAAACCCAGAAGACAGCTAAATGCAGCACTAACCTTTGATGATCTTCATCAGATGACAACCCTAGGACATTATGTTATACAATACATGCATGTTTTGTTCAATCAAGTTCATATTTATATCAAAAAACAGCTTTTTACATTAGCATGTGACGTTCAGAACTAGCATACCCCCCGCAAACTTCCGGGGAATTCGCTAACAATTTACTAAATTACTCACGATAAACGTTCACAAAAAGCATAACAATTATTTTAAGAATTATAGATACAGAACTCCTCTATGCACTCGATATGTCCGATATTAAAATAGCTTTTTGGTGAAAGCACATTTTGCAATATTCTAAGTACATAGCCCAGCCATCACGGGCTAGCTATTTAGACACCCGGCAAGTTTAGCACTCACCAATATCAGATTTACAATTATTAAAGTTTGATTACCTTTTGTTGTCTTCGTCAGAATGCACTCCCAGGACTGCTACTTCAATAACAAATGTTGGTTTGGTCCAAAATAATCCATCGTTATATCCGAATAGCGGCGTTTTGTTCGTGTGTCCCAGACACAATCTGAAATGGTAAATCAGGGTCTCGCGCATGGCGCAATTCGTGACAAAAAAAATCTAAATATTCCATTACCGTACTTCGAAGCATGTCAACCGCTGTTTAAAATCCATTTTTATGCAATTTTTCTCGTAAAAAAGCGATAATATTCCGACTGGGAATGTCCATTTAGCTAAACAGAGGAAAGAAAACACAGCTTTCGGTCGACGCGGGCACGAGCCTGAGTCTCACAGTACTGTAACCAGCCACTAACCAAACGCGCTACTTTTTTTCAGCCAGAGCCTGCAAAGCCACGATTCAGCGTTTTTCCGCCTTCTGAGAACCTATGGCAGCCGTAGGAAGTGTCACAGGACAGCTAAGATCCTCACTCTTCAATAAACAGAGACAAGAAGAACGACACCTTGTCAGACAGGCCACTTCCTGCATGAAATCTTCTCAGGTTTTTGCCTGCCATATGAGTTCTGTTATACTCACAGACACCATTCAAACAGTTTTAGAAACTTTAGGGTGTTTTCTATCCAAAGCCAATAATTATATGCATATTCTAGTTACTGGGCAGGAGTAGTAACCAGATTAAATCGGGTACGGTTTTTATCCAGCCGTGTCAATACTGCCCCCTATCCATAAAAGGTTAAAGAAGAGGAGGGGCATTTGTAAGGGGTATGACATATGGTATGACCAAATGTCAGGTATAAAATGATGTGTACATTGTATGATATTCAGAGCTCTCGTAAATAATCATTCTGACCAATTGTAGGCTGGCTCTCCGTCTGCTTCATTCAACCAGAATCTTACACCCTCTGGGGGGCAGACTGAGTAGTTTAATTGAAGTTCGGTTTATGAACATTGGGAACAGAATTCCCATGACAGAAGGTAGAAACTAGGGCCTGTAGGACCTGCCTTGTTGATAGTGTTGTTAAGAAGGTAGAGCAGGGCTTTATTATGGACAGACTTCTCCCATTCTTAGCTACTGTCGTATCAATATGTTTTGACCATGGCAGTTTACAATCCCGGGTTACTCCAAGCAGTTTAGTCACCTCAACTTGCTCAATTTCCACATTATTCATTACGAGATGAACAGGTGAGCAGTACGCGTCTATGAAATGAGAGCATGAACAGTGTGAGGACCGTTAAAACGTCTTAGGGCTAGGGGGCAGTTTTCGGAAGTTCGGAGAGTCTGGCGAGCCCAAAGTAAAATGCCTGTTACTCAGGCCCAGAAGCTATGCATAGAATTGGTAGATTTGGATAGAAAACACTCTGACGTTTCCAAAATTGTTAAAACTGTATGTGGTACTGTATGTGGATGATCAGGGCTTTATTCAGAAAAAGTTTCTTGGGCTACTTTGATTTGCCAAGTGGGCGAGATTTGAATTCCGTGTTTATCTTCATGGACAAACTTGTTGTTCTAACCTACGATGGGTCAGCTTCAAGGGAACATATCTGCTATTTGTATTTCCAGCTGAGTCCCCTCCTGTTCCATGATTTAACAAGTGATGACCACTCCACTACCATTGTCAACTACCTCCTCACATGAACTGGAAGCCACGTCTCATGTGGCCCCACTCATCCACTGGCACATTGAATGTTTCCTCTCCAAGCACGGTGAGGGAACCCCTGTTAATTTTCCCTCATTACTTTATGTAGAGTCAATCACAAACACAATCACATTATTACACATCTATGATTTTACTCCTTGCTTGGACTAACTCATTCTGAGCTCTTTTGTCTCACTGTGTAGTGTTTTTGTGTTATTGTCTTCCCAGTCAAATCCTGTCCTGCACTGGTCAAGCCTCTGAACACCTCAACTCATGTCTCATACCCTGATTCAATCACTGCTGTGATCCCTTCCCAAAATGGTGTAAGTAGCCCTCTCATTCCTATTCCCCATAATATTGTACTATAAGTGTCTTTATTAAATGCTTTAGGTTAACCTGTTAGGGCTAGGGGGCAGTATTGACACGCCCGGATAAAAAACGTACCCAATTTAATCTGGTTACTACTCCTGCCCAGTAACTAGAATATGCATATAATTATTGGCTTTGGATAGAAAACACCCTAAAGTTTCTAAAACTGTTTGAATGGTGTCTATGAGTATAACAGAACTCATATGGCAGGCCAAAACCTGAGAAGATTCCATGCAGGAAGTGGCCTGTCTGACAAATTTTGTTTCATCTTGGCTCTTTTTATTGAAGACTGAGGATCTTTGCAATAACGTGACACTTCCTACGGCTCCCATAGGCTCTCAGAGCCCGGGAAAAAGCTGAACGATATCGAGGCAGGCTCTGGCTGAAACACTTTATCGCTTTTGGCAAGTGGCCGATCAGAGTACTATGGGCTTAGGCGCGTGCCCGAGTCGACCGAATGCTTTATTTTCTTTCGTCTGTTTACCTAAACGCAGATTCCCGGTCGGAATATTATCGCTTTTTTATGAGAAAAATGGCATAAAAATTGATTTTAAACAGCGGTTGACATGCTTCGAAGTACGGTAATGGAATATTTAGAATTTTTTTGTCACGAATTGCGCCATGCTCGTCACCCTTATTTACCCTTTCGGATAGTGTCTTGAACGAACAAAACGCCGCTGTTTGGATATAACTATGGATTATTTTGAACCAAACCAACATTTGTTATTGAAGTAGAAGTCCTGGGAGTGCATTCTGACGAAGACAGCAAAGGTAATAACATTTTTCTTATAGTAAATCTGACTTTGATGAGTGCTAAACTTGCTGGGTGTCTAAATAGCTAGCCCTGTGATGCCGGGCTATCTACTGAGAATATTGCAAAATGTGCTTTCACCGAAAAGCTATTTTAAAATCGGACATATCGAGTGCATAGAGGAGTTCTGTATCTATAATTCTTAAAATAATTGCTATGCTTTTTGTGAACGTTTATCGTGAGTAATTTAGTAAATTCACCGGCAGTGTTCGGTGGGAATGCTAGTCACATGCTAGTCACATGCTAATGTAAAAAGCTGGTTTTTGATATAAATATGAACTTGATTGAACAAAACATGCATGTATTGTATAACATAATGTCCTAGGGTTGTCTTCTGATGAAGATCATCAAAGGTTAGTGCTGCATTTAGCTGTGGTTTGGGTTGATGTGACATTATATGCTAGCTTGAAAAATGGGTGTCTGATTATTTCTGGCTGGGTACTCTGCTGACATAATCTAATGTTTTGCTTTCGTTGTAAAGCCTTTTTGAAATCGGACAGTGTGGTTAGATTAACGAGAGTCTTATCTTTAAAATGGTGTAAAATAGTCATATGTTTGAAAAATTGAAGTTTTTGCATTTTTGAGGAATTTGAATAACGCGCCACGGGATTACACTGGCTGTTGAGTAGGTGGGCGTCCCACCTAGCCCATAGAGGTTAAAATAATTACTCTTTGACGATTTTTGAAACACATTTTTGACGTCTCTGTGCGTTACGCACCTGTACTGTGGGTCTCCCATCCTCCAGGTCATCTACAAGTCTATGCTAGGTAAAGCTCAGCCTTATCTCAGCTCAATGGTCACCATAACAACACCCACCCGTAGCACGCGCTCCAGCAGGTACATCTCACTGGTCATCCCCAAAGCCAACACCTCCTTTGGCCGCCTTTCCTTCCAGTTCTCTGCTGCCAATGACTGGAACGAATTGCAAAAATCGCTAAAGCCGGAGACTTATTGCTCCCTCACTAACTTAAAACATCAGCTATCTGAGCAGCTAACCGATCGCTGCAGCTGTACACAGCCCATCTGTAAATAGCCCACCCAATCTACCTACCTTATCCCCATATTGTTTTTATTTATATTTTTGCTCTTCTGCACACCAGTATCACTACTTACACATCATCATCTGCTCATCTATAGCTGCAGTGTTAATCTGATAAATTGTGATTACTTTGCTACTACGGACTATTTATTGCCGTACCTCCTCACGCCATTTGCACACACTGTATATAGACTTTCTTTTTTCTTTTGTGTTGACTGTACGCTTGTTTATTCCATGTAACTCTGTGTTGTTGTTTCTGTCGCACTGCTTTGCTTTATTCTTGGCCAGGTCGCAGTTGTAAATGAGAACTTATTCTAAACTGGCCTACCTGGTTAAATAAAGGTGAAATAATAAAAATAAAAAGATGCTATATCATAATAAATCAGATTACATGGAGAGGGGGGACCTGATCCTAGATCATAATGAATCAGATTACATGGAGAGGGGGGGACCTGATCCTATATCATAATGAATCAGATTACATGGAGAGGGGGGGACCTGATCCTAGATCATAATGAATCAGATTACGTGGAGAGGGGGACCTGATCCTAGATCATAATGAATCAGATTACATGGAGAGGGGGGACCTGATCCTAGATCAAAATGAATCAGATTACATGGAGAGGGGGGACCTGATCCTAGATTATAATGAATCAGATTACATGGAGAGGGGGGACCTGATCCTAGATCATAATGAATCAGATTACATGGAGAGGGGGGACCTGATCCTAGATCATAATGAATCAGATTACGTGGAGAGGGGGACCTGATCCTAGATCATAATGAATCAGATTACATGGAGAGGGGGGGACCTGATCCTAGATCATAATGAATCAGATTACATGGAGAGGGGGGACCTGATCCTAGATCATAATGAATCAGATTACATGGAGAGGGGGGACCTGATCCTATATCATAATGAATCAGATTACATGGAGAGGGGGGACCTGATCCTATATCATAATGAATCAGATTACATGGAGAGGGGGGACCTGATCCTATATCATAATGAATCAGATTACATGGAGAGGGGGGACCTGATCCTAGATCATAATGAATCAGATTACATGGAGAGGGGGGACCTGATCCTAGATCATAATGAGTCAGATTACATGGAGAACCGGATATATATAATATACCCTACTATTTTTTTTAATTTAATATGCCATAAACTATTGTTTTTTTAACAGTTTCATGAATTCATTGAAATTAACTTAATCATTATGACACACCCCTCTCTATTGTCATTGGTTGCACTAATTGCACTGTTCGTCTACATAACCTGGTTCAAGTATTGATGACATCACCCTGAAGAAGGCACAGTGATGCTGAAACGTTGGTAAATAACCAATAAATTACTGGGAGTTTATACATGGAGTGTGGGATTCTCTTTATTTTGATAGTTTATAACTCTTATGTATGTGCCACCTTTTTGTGTTTTTCAGGCAGCCTGGGAAAGAACTGAAAAAACTCACTAAAGAGTCAAGACAGAGACACCAGAAAGACCAAAGAAGACTTGGACGCAGCATCAGAGGACAGAGAGGGATGTTCAGAACTCACTCAGTCTGGTCAGTTGGTGAGGGTAGACTTGGAGGCTGCTTACCTGACATGGAGGAAGTCCTCCCTCCTCTCCCCTACCTTCTCTATACCCCCTCCTCTCCCCTACCTTCCCTATACCCCCTCCTCTCCCCTACCTTCCCTATACCCCCCTCTCTCCCCTACCTTCCCTATACCCCCCTCCTCTCCCCTACCTTCCCTATACCCCCTCCTCTCCCCTACCTTCCCTATACCCCTCCTCTCCCCTACCTTCCCTATACCCCCTCCTCTCCCCTACCTTCCCTATACCCCCTCCTCTCCCCTACCTTCCCTATACCCCCTCCTCTCCCCTACCTTCCCTATACCCCCCTCCTCTCCCCTACCTTCCCTATACCCCCCCCCCCACCCTATTATGTTGTACTCCTCAACCCAATAGGCCCTGGAGCAGCTGTGATCAGGTTAGAAGAGAATGACTCCTCAACCCAATAGGCCCTGGAGCAGCTGTGATCAGGTTAGAAGAGAATGACTCCTCAACCCAAGAGGCCCTGGAGCAGCTGTGATTAGATTAGAAGATAATGACTCCTCAACCCAAGAGGCCCATAAAAATTATACATTTATGGATTGTTTTATGAATTGTTTTCTTTTTATTCAACCTGGTTATGAGAGAACCCCCACATCACTAGCTTCTCTTTATTCAACCTGCCATCTACCCACCTGGGGACTGAGGGTTATGAGAGAACCCCCACATCACTAGCTTCTCTTTATTCAACCTGCCATCTACCCACCTGGGGACTGAGGGTTATGAGAGAACCCCCACATCACTAGCTTCTCTTTATTCAACCTGCCATCTACCCACCTGGGGACTGAGGGTTATGAGAGAACCCCCACATCACTAGCTTCTCTTTATTCAACCTGCCATCTACCCACCTGGGGACTGAGGGTTATGAGAGAACCCCCACATCACTAGCTTCTCTTTATTCAACCTGCCATCTACCCACCTGGGGACTGAGGGTTATGAGAGAACCCCCACATCACTAGCTTCTCTTTATACAACCTGCCATCTACCCACCTGGGGACTGAGGGTTATGAGAGAACCCCCACATCACTAGCTTCTCTTTATTCAACCTGCCATCTACCCACCTGGGGACTGAGGGTTATGAGAGAACCCCCACATCACTAGCTTCTCTTTATACAACCTGCCATCTACCCACCTGGGGACTGAGGGTTATGAGAGAACCCCCACATCACTAGCTTCTCTTTATTCAACCTGCCATCTACCCATCTGGGGACTGAGGGTTATGAGAGAACCCCCACATCACTAGCTTCTCTTTATTCAACCTGCCATCTACCCACCTGGGGACTGAGGGTTATGAGAGAACCCCCACATCACTAGCTTGCAGGTTCTGCAGCCTTGTAAAGATAAAGAGGGGACGACTGGGAGGCAGGTTGGCATTTATTGTCATGAATCTTGCCCTGGAGGCAGGTTGGCATTTATTGTCATGAATCTTGCCCTGGAGGCAGTTGGCATTTATTGTCATGAATCTTGCCCTGGAGGCAGTTCAGCAAAATATTCACTAGCTTGCACAGGCACAAAGTAATATAATCCGATTTTAATCCTAACCTCAACCACACTGCTAATCCTTCCCTTAAATTAAGACCATAAAACAACATTTTCCACAGCCAATTCTGACTTTGCAGCTGACATATCTAGAGGAAATCGCACAGTTCTGCCTCCAGGTCAAGATTCATGACAAACGTCAACATGAGACAGGGAGAAGCAATGTAAAAATCAATAACGAAATTGTTTCCGCAATTAACATGCTTTTTCTTGTTTCAAGTATGTTTTATTATGAAAAGTACAATATAATCATATATACTTGTACAACTATGGAGCGTATGTCCACATATAATTGTACAATTTGTTTTTCCAACATAAAAGACAAGAAATGATCACATTGGTATTTTAACAGTGTTATTGTAAGAGTTTAAATGTTTAAACAGAGGATACATCTAAAACAGGATAAAACAAGTGCAGTATGTTCTGAGAATGTTACTTTAACGTCGACTCATAACGTCACACTATAACTTCATGGGAGTCTTGTGGAAAGACTAACGGTGTTATTGTAAGAGGTCGTGGGTCAAGGTCCTCACAATTATAGGAAGATGCGCATGTGTGTGTGTGAGAGTGTGTCCTGTGTGTGTATGTGTCCTGTTTGTGTGTGTGTGTGTGTGTGTGTGTGTGTGTGTGTGTGTGTGTGTGTGTGTGTGTGTGTGTGTGTGTCCAGTGTGTGTCCAGTGTGTGTGAGTCCAGTGTGTGTGTGTGTGTGTCCAGTGTGTGTGTGTGTGTGTGTGAGTCCAGTGTGTGTGTGTTTGTTTGTCTAGTGTGTGTGTGTGTGTGTGTGTTTGTCCAGTGTGTGTGTGTGTGTGTGTTTGTCCAGTGTGTGTGTGTGTGTTTGTCCAGTGTGTGTGTGTGTGTGTGTGTGTGTGTTTGTTTTTGTCCAGTGTGTGTGTGTGTTTGTCCAGTGTGTGTGTGTGTGTGTGTTTGTCCAGTGTGTGTGTGTGTGTGTCCAGTGTGTGTGTGTGTGTGTCCAGTGTGTGTGAGTCCAGTGTGTGTGAGTCCAGTGTGTGTGCGTGTGTGAGTCCAGTGTGTGTGCATGTGTGAGTCCAGTGTGTGTGTGTGTGTGTGTTTGTCCAGTGTGTGTGTGTGTGTGTGTGTTTGTCCAGTGTGTGTGTGTGTGTGTGTGTGTGTGTGTTTGTCCAGTTTGTGTGTGTGTTTGTCCAGTGTGTGTGTGTGTGTGTGTGTGTTTGTGTGTGTGTGTGTCCAGTGTGTGTGTGTGTGTGTTTGTCCAGTGTGTGTGTGTGTGTGTGTGTGTGTGTGTGTGTGTGTGTGTGTGTGTTTGTCCAGTTTGTGTGTGTGTTTGTCCAGTGTGTGTGTGTGTGTGTGTGTGTTTGTGTGTGTGTTTGTCCAGTGTGTGTGTGTGTGTGTTTGTCCAGTGTGTGTGTGTGTGTGTGTTTGTCCAGTGTGTGTGTGTGTGTGTGTTTGTCCAGTGTGTGTGTGTGTGTGTGTTTGTCCAGTGTGTGTGTGTGTGTGTGTTTGTCCAGTGTGTGTGTGTGTGTGTGTTTGTCCAGTGTGTGTGTGTGTGTGTGTGTGTTTGTCCAGTGTGTGTGTGTGTGTGTGTGTTTGTCCAGTGTGTGTGTGTGTGTGTGTGTGTTTGTCCAGTGTGTGTGTGTGTGTGTGTGTGTGTTTGTCCAGTGTGTGTGTGTTTGTCCAGTGTGTGTGTGTGTGTGTCCAGTGTGTGTGTGTGTGTGTGTCCAGTGTGTGTGTGTGTGTGTCCAGTGTGTGTGTGTGTGTCCAGTGTGTGTGTGTGTGTGTGTTTGTCCAGTGTGTGTGTGTGTGTGTCCAGTGTGTGTGTGTGTGTGTCCAGTGTGTGTGAGTCCAGTGTGTGTGAGTCCAGTGTGTGTGCGTGTGTGAGTCCAGTGTGTGTGCATGTGTGAGTCCAGTGTGTGTGTGTGTGTGTGTTTGTCCAGTGTGTGTGTGTGTGTGTGTGTTTGTCCAGTGTGTGTGTGTGTGTGTGTGTGTGTGTGTGTTTGTCCAGTTTGTGTGTGTGTTTGTCCAGTGTGTGTGTGTGTGTGTGTGTGTGTCCAGTGTGTGTGTGTGTGTGTTTGTCCAGTGTGTGTGTGTGTGTGTGTGTGTGTGTGTGTGTGTGTGTGTTTGTCCAGTTTGTGTGTGTGTTTGTCCAGTGTGTGTGTGTGTGTGTGTGTGTTTGTGTGTGTGTTTGTCCAGTGTGTGTGTGTGTGTGTTTGTCCAGTGTGTGTGTGTGTGTGTGTTTGTCCAGTGTGTGTGTGTGTGTGTGTTTGTCCAGTGTGTGTGTGTGTGTGTGTTTGTCCAGTGTGTGTGTGTGTGTGTGTCCAGTGTGTGTGTGTGTGTGTGTTTGTCCAGTGTGTGTGTGTGTGTGTGTGTGTGTTTGTCCAGTGTGTGTGTGTGTGTGTGTGTTTGTCCAGTGTGTGTGTGTGTGTGTGTGTGTTTGTCCAGTGTGTGTGTGTGTGTGTGTGTGTTTGTCCAGTGTGTGTGTGTTTGTCCAGTGTGTGTGTGTGTGTGTCCAGTGTGTGTGTGTGTGTGTGTCCAGTGTGTGTGTGTGTGTGTCCAGTGTGTGTGTGTGTGTCCAGTGTGTGTGTGTGTGTGTCCAGTGTGTGTGTGTGTGTGTCCAGTGTGTGTGTGTGAGTCCAGTGTGTGTGTGTGTGTTTGTCTAGTGTGTGTGTCCAGTGTGTGTGTGTCTGTGTGTATCCAGTGTTTGTGTGTGTGTGTGTGTCCAGTGTGTGTGTTTGTCCACTTTGTTTGTCCAGTGTGTGTGTGTATTTTTGTTTGACCAGTGTGTGTGTGTGTGTGTGTGTCCAGTGTGTGTGTGTCCAGTGTGTGTGTGTGTGTGTGCCCAGTGTGTGTGTGTGTGTGTGTGTGTGTGTGTGTGTGTCCAGTGTGTGTGTGTGTGTGTGTGTGTGTGTGTGTCCAGTGTGTGTGTGTGTATGTGTGTGAGTGTGTGTGTGTGTTTTCGTTTGTCCAGTGTGTGTGTGTGTGTGTGTGTGTGTGTGTAAGTGTGTGTGTGTGTGTCCAGTGTGTGTGTGTGTGTGTGTGTGTGTGTGTGTGTGTGTGTGTGTGTGTATGTTTTTGTCCAGTGTGTGTGTGTGTGTGTGTGTTTGTGTGTCCAGTGTGCGTGTGTCCAGAATGTGTTTGTGTGTGTTTGTTCAGTGTGTGTGTTGAGAGTGTCTGTGTCTATTTTGTGTCCAGTGTGTGTGTGTGTGTGTGTGTGTGTGTGTGTGTTTGTGTGTCCGGTGTGTGTGTTGAGTGTGTGTGTCCATTTTGTGTCCAGTTTGTGTGTGTTCAGTGTGTGTTCAGTGTGTGTTCAGTGTGTGTTCAGTGTGTGTGTGTGTGTGTGTGTGTGTGTGTCCAGTGTGTGTGTGTGTGTGTGTCCAGTGTGTGTGTGTGTGTGCCCAGTGTGTGTGTCCAGTGTGTGTGTGTGTGTGTTTGTGTGTGTTTGCGTGTGTGTGTGTTTGTGTGTGTGTCCAGTGTGTGTGTGTTTGTGTGTGTGTGTGTGTTTGTGTGTGTGTTTGTGTGTGTGTGTGTGTTTGTGTGTGTGTCCAGTGTGTGTGTGTGTGTGTGTGTGTTTGTCCAGTGTGTGTGTGTGTGTGTGTGTGTGTGTGTGTGTGTGTGTGTTTGTCCAGTGTGTGTGTGTGTGTGTGTGTGTGTGTGTTTGTCCAGTGTGTGTGTGTGTGTGTGTGTGTGTGTGTGTGTGTGTGTGTGTGTGTCCAGTTATTATTTCAGGGACACTGAGTCACCAACATCATAAACCCTAAATCCTGGATAGAGGGGCTCAGTGAATGTGGAGGTGAATGTGATCAGGTGGGTCAGTGTGTCAGAGGAGGCTCTATAGAAGGACAGAGTGCCGGCTGACCAGTCCAGATACACTCCTACTCTGTGGGGTCTGGAGGAGGGGACGTCTATGGTAGTGGGATTATTATTATACCAGCTGGAGGAGGGGACGTCTATGGTAGTGGGGTTATTATTATACCAGCTGGAGGAGGGGACGTCTATGGTAGTGGGGTTATTATTATACCAGCTGGAGGAGGGGACGTCTATGGTAGTGGAGTTATTATTATACCAGCTGGAGGAGGGGACGTCTATGGTAGTGGAGTTATTATTATACCAGCTGGAGGAGGGGACGTCTATGGTAGTGGAGTTATTATTATACCAGCTGGAGGAGGGGACGTCTATGGTAGTGGAGTTATTATTATACCAGCTGGAGGAGGGGACGTCTATGGTAGTGGAGTTATTATTATACCAGCTGGAGGAGGGGACGTCTATGGTAGTGGAGTTATTATTATACCAGCTGGAGGAGGGGACGTCTATGGTAGTGGGGTTATTATTATACCAGCTGGAGGAGGGGACGTCTATGGTAGTGGAGTTATTATTATACCAGCTGGAGGAGGGGACGTCTATGGTAGTGGAGTTATTATTATACCAGCTGGAGGAGGGGACGTCTATGGTAGTGGAGTTATTATTATACCAGCTGGAGGAGGGGACGTCTATGGTAGTGGAGTTATTATTATACCAGCTGGAGGAGGGGACGTCTATGGTAGTGGAGTTATTATTATACCAGCTGGAGGAGGGGACGTCTATGGTAGTGGAGTTATTATTATACCAGCTGGAGGAGGGGACGTCTATGGTAGTGGAGTTATTATTATACCAGCTGGAGGAGGGGACGTCTATGGTAGTGGAGTTATTATTATACCAGCTGGAGGAGGGGACGTCTATGGTAGTGGAGTTATTATTATACCAGCTGGAGGAGGGGACGTCTATGGTAGTGGAGTTATTATTATACCAGCTGGAGGAGGGGACGTCTATGGTAGTGGAGTTATTATTATACCAGCTGGAGGAGGGGACGTCTATGGTAGTGGAGTTATTATTATACCAGCTGGAGGAGGGGACGTCTATGGTAGTGGAGTTATTATTATACCAGCTGGAGGAGGGGACGTCTATGGTAGTGGAGTTATTATTATACCAGCTGGAGGAGGGGACGTCTATGGTAGTGGAGTTATTATTATACCAGCTGGAGGAGGGGACGTCTATGGTAGTGGGATTATTATTATGACAAGCAGAGTAACTGTAGTCAGAGCAGAACAGACTCCAGGACTTGTCATTACATCCAAGACAACAGTCATCACCCCTTCCTCTCCTGCTGATTCCTTTATATGTCACTCCTATAACAGCCCCTCTCCCACTCCACTCTACCTCCCAGTAACAGCACCCAGTCAGACCCTCTCTACACAGCACCTGTCTACAGTCCTCAAATCTCTCTGGGTGATCAGGATACGGCTGCTCCTCTGTCCTACATGTCACCTTTCTGTTCTCCTCAGACAGAGAGAGGAGTCTGTTTACTGTGTTTAGGTCCAGTGTGAGATCACAGACATCTGATGGATGAAACCAGACACAATATTAGAAATCATCATCATTCACATTAGAATGTTAACTCACTTTTCACTAATTCATTTAATGTAGATGTTTCTAGGTATCAAAAGGAGAAGTTAAGGTAACTTGAGACTTGTTGAATGATCATATGTTATACTGTATGGTAATATAATACACACTTATTCACAATAATTACACACACACACACACACACACACACACACACTGTCATATCAACTCTTTGTAAACGTTGGTGTCCCTGATTTGTGCTTCTGTAGAACTACAGATGATATTTAATATGACCAAGTCAGTAATGATGGTGGTCTTTGACTTAACTTGAATTAAGACTTATTCTTAGTCATATTCTTCACAGCAGTCAACACTCACATTTTCTAAGTCCAGGTTTCATTCTGTTCTCTCCACCATGTTCCACACTGTAGCGGTAAGCAGAAAAACAGACAGTCATTGAGGGATACACCTGAACTCACACACACACACACACACACACACACACACACACACACACACACACACACACCACACACACACACACACACACACACACACACACACACACACACACACACACACACACACACACACACTGGACATATATACACACTGGACACCTGGACACAAACACACTGGACACACACACACACTCACACTGGACAAAAACACACACACACACAAACTGGACACAAACACCTTTTTCCCTCCCGTTAACCAGGTCAACTCCCATTGGCCACAACTTAACAAGCGACCTTATTGGTCAAAACTTAAACTTCAAAGTAAAACAAACTATTCACTTATACGTTAAATAAATATTTCTTCAAAAAGCATAATGCATTAACAACATTACAGTTTAGGAGCAATTCAATCATCTTTTAAATATAATACCAATTAATTATAACAAATAAACTCAATACTTGGTTCAAACAAGGGTATTACAGAAACATACAGTCAATAATACAGTAGAAAAATAAGTCTATATACAATGTGAGCAAATGAAGTGAAATAAGGGAGGTAAAGGCAAAAAAAGGCCATGGTTGCAAAGTAAATACAATATAGCAAGTAAAACACTGGAATGGAAGATATGCAGTGGAAGAAAGTGCAAAGTAGAAATAATGGGGAGCAAAGGAGCTAAATAAATAAATACAGTAGGGGAAGAAGTAGTTGGGCTAAATTATAGATGGGCTATGTACAGGTGCAGTAATCTGTGAGCTGCTCTGACAGCTGGTGCTTAAAGCTAGTGAGGGAGATAAGTGTTTCCAGTTTTAGTGATTTTTGTAGTTCGTTCCAGTCATTGGCAGCAGAGAACTGGAAGAAGAGGTGGCCGAAGGAGGAATTTGCTTTGGGGGTGACCAGGGAGATATACCTGCTGGAGCGCGTGCTACAGGTGGGTGCTGCTATGGTGACCAGTGAGCGGAGATGAGGGGGGACTTTCTTTACCTAGCAGGGTCTTGTAGATGACCTGGAGCCAGTGGGTTTGGCAACGAGTGTGAAGCGAGGGCCAGACAACGAGAGCGTACAGGTCGCAGTGGTGGGTAGTACAGTGGGGGGAAAAAGTATTTGATCCCCTGCTGATTTTCTACCTTTGCCCACTTACAAAGACATGATCAGTCTATAATTTTAATGGTAGGTTTATTTGAACAGTGAGAGACAGAATAACAGCAAAAAAAATCAAGAAAAAAGCATGTCAAAAATGTTGTATATTGATTTGCATTTTAATGAGGGAAATAAGTATTTGACCCCTCTGCAAAACATGACTTAGTACTTGGTGGCAAAACCCTTGTTGGCAATCAGAGGTCAGACGTTTCTTGTAGTTGGCCACCAGGTTTGCACACATCTCAGGAGGGATTTTGTCCCACTCCTCTTTGCAGATCTTCTCCAAGTCATTAAGGTTTCGAGGCTGACGTTTGGCAACTCGAACCTTTCAGCTCCCTCCACAGATTTTCTATGGGATTAAGGTCTGGAGACTGGCTAGGCCACTCCAGGACCTTAATGTGCTTCTTCTTGAGCCACTCCTTTGTTGCCTTGGCCGTGTGTTTTGGGTCATTGTCATGCTGGAATACCCATCCACGACCCATTTTCAATGCCCTGGCTGAGGGAAGGAGGTTCTCACCCAAGATTTGACGGTACATGGCCCCGTCCTTCGTCCCTTTGATGCAGTGAAGTTGTCCTGTCCCCTTAGCAGAAAAACACCCCCAAAGCATAATGTTTCCACCTCCATGTTTGACGGTGGAGATGGTGTTCTTGGGGTCATAGGCAGCAATCCTCCTCCTCCAAACACGGCGAGTTGACTTGATGTCAAAGAGCTCCATTTTGGTCTCATCTGACCACAACATTTTCACCCAGTTGTCCTCTGAATCATTCAGATGTTCATTGGCAAACTTCACACGGGCATGTATATGTATTCTTGAGCAGGAGGACCTTGCGGGCGCTGTAGGATTTCAGTCCTTCACGGCATAGTGTGTTACCAATTGTTTTCTTGGTGACTGTGGTCCCAGCTGCCTTGAGATCATTGACAAGATCCTCCCGTGGAGTTCTGGGCTGATTCCTCACCGTTCTCATGATCATTGCAACTCCATGAGGTGAGATCTTGCATGGAGCCCCAGGCCGAGGGATATTGACAGTTCTTTTGTGTTTCTTCCATTTGCGAATAATCGCACCATATGTTGTCACCTTCTTACCAAGCTGCTTGGCGATGGTCGTGTAGCCCATTCCAGCCTTGTGTAGGTCTACAATCTTGTCCCTGACATCCTTGGAGAGCTCTTTGGTCTTGGCCATGGTGGAGAGTTTGGAATCTGATTGATTGATTGCTTCTGTGGACGGGTGTCTTTTTTTACAGGTAACAAGCTGCGGTTAAGAGCACTCCCTTTACTTAAGAGTGTGCTCCTAATCTCAGCTCGTTACCTGTATAATAGACACCTGGGAGCCAGAAATCTTTCTGATTGAGAGGGGGTCAAATACTTATTTCCCTCATTAAAATGCAAATCAATTTATAACATTTCTGACATGAGTTTTTCTGGATCTTTTTGTTGTTATTATGTCTCTCACTGTTCAAATAAACCATTAAAATTATAGACTGATCCTTTCTTTGTCAGTGGACAAACGTACAAAATCAGCAGGGGATCAAATACTTTTTTCCCCCACTGTATATGGGGCTTTGGTGACAAAACGGATGGCACTGTGATAGACTGCATCCAATTTATTGAGTAGGGTATTGGAGGCTATTTTGTAAATGACATCGCCGAAGTCGAGGATCGGTAGGATGGTCAGTTTTACAAGGGTATGTTTGGCAGCATGAGTGAAGGATGCTTTGTTGCGAAATAGGAAGCCAATTCTAGATTTAACTTTGGATTGGAGATGCTTATAGTGAGTCTGGAAGGAGAGTTTACAGTCTAACCAGACACCTAGGTATTTGTAGTTGTCCACATATTCTTAGTCAGAACCGTCCAGAGTAGTGATGCTGGACAGGTGGGCAGGTGCAGGCAGCGATCGGTTGAAGAGCATGCATTTAGTTTTACTTGTATTTAAGAGCAGTTGGAGGCCACGGAAGGAGAGCTGTATGACATTGAAGCTCGTCTGGAGGTTAGTTAACACAGTGTCCAAAGAAGGGCCAGAAGTATACAGAAGTATACAGAATAACACCAATAACAAAGGGGGTCTGATCTTTGTGCCTCTGTAACTTTCTCATTCATCATCATTCACGATTCATTCATGATTATTCATAATCATGGTAGCATCCACATGAATGTAGAAGTGTTCAGAAACATCTTCTATTCTTACTGACAATACAAGTGAAGTGACTCCAAAATGACAGGACATTATTCACCATTCAGTTTCTATTAGGAAAAACATCATCCAAAACACAACCAAGACAAACTGCAAATGAATTCAACAAGTTTGTAGAATCACAAGCTTGATGTAATCACTGCAGGCATGGAATATGGTACAACTACTAAACTTATGACTACTTTAATACAATATAAGTCAATTTGTCCAAATAATTAAGACTTCTTCAAATAGGAGAACTACGTACAGAAAGTGCTTTAATTTGTAATTGGTAAAACAGCTATGTATGAAAATACCCTCAAATAAAAGGTGACATTCTGTAAGGTCACCTAATATGAAACAACTCAAATCCAAAATGCTGGATCATAGCACCACATTTAAAACTGTAAGCTTCACTGTCCAAACACATATGGTGTGTACTATAAATAAACACATGTGGATCTGGTGAACAGTTATCACTTGTTGACCAACTACAGGAATACTGACCTCAGAGTCTCCAGTTTACAGTGTGGATCCTCCAGTCCAGCAGAGAGCAGCTTCACTCCTGAATCCTTCAGGTCATTGTTACTCAGGTCCAGCTCTCTCAGGTGTGAGGGGTTTGACCTCAGAGCTGAGACCAGAGAAGCACAGCCTTCCTCTGTGACTCCACAGCCTGACAGCCTGACAAAGAGATCATCATGACTTCACAAGCATACTGTTAATTTAACACCAGTAGTGTAGAAGGACAATGGCATTTGGTTTATTCTCTCAAACAACATATAGATTCATCTTCCGTCTCCTAGAATTGTATTGTCATATTGTTATACTAATCGGATTTATTCAATATGTTATTCAATATAAAATTATATACATATTATAATACATATTTTTCTCTAAACATAATATTTCTTCCTGATGAATACTTCTTATATGTCATTTTATTTACTCACAGAGCAGCACTGGAGGCTTTGACCACTGGCAGCAGCCTCAGAAGACCTTCCTCTGATCTGGAGTATTTCTTCAGGTCAAACACATCCAGCTCCTTTTCTGAAGTCAGCAACACAAAGACCAGAGCTGACCACTGTGCAGGTGACAGGTTGGGTTTTGAGAGACTTCCTGATCTCAGGTAGCTTTGGATCTCCTCCACTAGAGAATGGTCATTCAGTTCATTCAGACAGTGGAACAGATTGATGCTCCTCTCTGGAGAGGGATTCTCCCTGATCTTCTCCTTGATGTACTTGACTGTTTCTTCATGGGTCTGTGAGCTGATTCTTGTCTTTGTCAGTAGACCTCGTAAGTGCTTCTGATTGGACTCCAGTGAGAGGCCCAGAAGGAAGCGGAGGAAAAGGTCCAGGTTTCCTGTCTCACTTTGTAAGGCTTTATCCACAGCACTCTTGTAGACAGTAACTTCAGTAACTTCAGGCTTGTCTCTGAACAGCGAGAAAAAGTATCTGAACATTGATTGTGGTTTGTCCATTAGATTCTCATTGTTGTTGATGAATGAGAGGAACACATACACAGCAGCCAGAAACTCCTGAATGCTCAGATGAACGAAGCAGTACACCTTGTCCTGGTACAGCACACATTCCTCTTTAAAGAGCTGTGTGCACAATCCTGAGTACACTGAGGCTTCATTGACATCAATGCCAGCCTCTTTCAGGTCTTTTTCATAGAAAATCAGATTGCCCTTCACTAGCTGTTGAAAAGCCAGTTTTCCCAGTGACAGAATGCTCTCGTTATTCAAGTGTGGATCTGTCTCTTCTTTCCCAAGATACTTTTCATTCTTCTGGTTGGTATGAAACACCACAAGGTGTGTGTACATCTCAGTCAGAGTCTTGGGCATCTCTTCTCTCTTATGTTTCAGCATGTGTTCGAGGACTGTTGCAGAAATCCAACAGAAGACTGGAATGTGGCACATGATGTGGAGGCTCCTTGATGTCTTTATGTGTGAGATGATTCTGCTGGCCAGGTCCTCATCACTGAATCTCTTCCTGAAGTACTCCTCCTTCTGTGGGTCATTGAACCCTCGTACCTCTGTCACCTGGTCAACACACCCTGAAGGGATCTTATTGGCTGCTGCAGGTCGGGTAGTTATCCAGAGGAGAGCAGAGGGAAGCAGATTTCCCTTGATGAGATTTGTCAGCAGAACATCCACTGAGGTTGACTTTGTGACGTCCCAACAGATCTTGTTCTTCTGGAAGTCTAGGGGCAGTCGGCACTCATCCAGACCATCAAAGATGAACAGAACTTTGTACTTGTTGTAGATGGAGATTCCTGATTGTTTGGTTTCCATTGAGAAGTGATTGACAAGTTCAATCAAAGTGTGTTTGTCCTCTTTCATCAAATTCAGCTCCCGAAAAGGGAATGAAAATACAAATTGAACATCCTGGTTTGCTTTTCCTTCAGCCCAGTCCAGAATGAACTTCTGCACAGAGACTGTTTTTCCAATGCCAGCGACTCCCTTTGTCAGCACAGTTCTGATACGTTTGTCTTGTCCGGTTAAGGGTTTGAAGATGTCGTTACATTTGATTGCAGTCTCTGGTCTTGCTTGTTTCCTGGTTGTTGTCTCAATCTGTCTCAGTTCATGTTCATTATTGACCTCTCCTGTTCCTCCCTCTGTGATGTAGAGCTCTGTGTAGATCTTATTGAGAAGTGTTGGGTTTCCTTGTTTAGCGATCCCCTCAAATACACATTGAACCTTCTTCTTTAGATTAGATTTGAGTTCACGTTGGCAAATCACAGCAGGATCATCTGAATCTAGAAATAACACAGAGGATATTAATGTTACGTCTGTTTTAATGCCTACAGTATTGTAGGACTGTTATAACATTTTAAATTATAATCATTTATCCCCTTAACTGTCTGTATAAATGTGTAAATGTTTTCATAATGCATTACAGACTGGTGTGACTGATTATAATAATATTGGTATTATTGATGGTATTATTAATGTTGTCTCTCTCTCTCTCTCTCTCTCTCTCTCTCTCTAAATTAATCACCACAACACATCCCTGCTGCTACTTGATGAGGTCACTAGGTGTTGTGTTAAGGCTGCGACAATATCATTGAGTTACACAGCTACTTTAGCTGTACTTTAGCTACAGCTTTTAAATGTTATAAAACAGCATTCAACATGAGGCAGACAGATCTTACATTTCTCCAGTGTGTCAGCAAGCTCCTTCTGGTTCATTTTCCTCAGGACGTGCAGTGTGATCTTCAGAGCCCCCTCTCTGGCACTGCTCTCCTGCTTCTCATCTTCAGCATCCACCACTTCCTCATCCTGCTTCTGACTCTCAAAGCATTCTGTGAGTTCTGGACTAAGAATCTTCTTGAACATCTTCAGCTCGTTCTTCACAAATGTCATCATTTTCTCTTCAAGCAACTAAAATAAATCAAGTAAATAAGTTAAGCAAGAGAAGAAATGCTTTCTCATTAACACATTAATGAATAATTGACAGATCAACTTTACTTGAGGTAAACAAAAACAAATGTACATAACAGGACCACATACACTGAATATGGAGTCCAGGTCTGTTTGATGACTCTGGGAAGACTGACCACTGAGAATCTCTGACTCTGATCTCTCCTGTTGGTTTCTGTGGACAAAACATGAGATTACATCTCCTCATCCAGGGAGTACACACACACACACACACACACACACACACACACACACACACACACACACACACACACACACACACACACACACACACACACACACACACACACACACGGAGGGAATGTTGTGTTTGTTTAATATTGTTTTAGGACTATGAAAATGGACTAAAGGATTAGTCTATGGATTATGAAAACAACAAAATAAATGTGAAAATGTGAGAGGAGAAATGACTAGAGACAGTGTTGTTTAACTCACTGACCATGACCCATGAGTTCTTCTTACCTTTGTTCAGTAGAAAAGTCTCCCTCTCTAAAGGATATAGGAGGCGCCATAGACTGGTCACTCTTCATGGACACACAGCTGGGTACAGGGGAGGCTGGTCTCTCCTGCTTGATTGGACTTCAACACAACAGAGACAAACATTACATCTCTCTTCTACTCTGAGCTCAGATGGGAAACATAAGAAGAGCTCTGGATCAGACAGACAGACAGACAGACAGACAGACAGACAGACAGACAGACAGACAGACAGACAGACAGACAGACAGACAGACAGACAGACAGACAGACAGACAGACAGACAGACAGACAGACGGAGATAGATACACAGACAGACAGACAGACAGACAGACAGACAGACAGACAGACAGACAGACAGACAGACAGACAGACAGACAGACAGACAGACAGACAGACAGACAGACAGACAGACAGACAGATACACAGACAGACGGAGATAGATACACAGACAGACAGACAGACAGACAGACAGACAGACAGACAGACAGACAGACAGACAGACAGACAGACAGACAGACAGACAGACAGACAGACAGACAGACAGACAGACAGATACACAGACAGACGGAGATAGATACACAGACAGACAGACAGACAGACAGACAGACAGACAGACAGACAGACAGACAGACAGACAGACAGACAGATACACAGACAGACGGAGATAGATACACAGACAGACAGACAGACAGACAGACAGACAGACAGACAGACAGACAGACAGACAGACAGACAGACAGACAGACAGACAGACAGACAGCAAAATACACACAGACAGAGAGACAGGCAAAGAGACAGACAGACAGATAGACAGACAGAGAGACACACACACAAGGAGGGAATATTGTGTTTGTTTAATATTGTTTTAGGACTATGAAAATGGACGAAAGGATTAGCCTATGGATTATGAAAACTACAAAAAGAAAATGGTAAAATGGGAGAGGAGAAATGACTAGAGACAGTGTTGTTTAACTCACTGACCATGACCCATGAGTTCTTCTTACCTTTGTTCAGTAGAAAAGTCTCCCTCTCTAAACTTCATAGGAGGTTCCATAGACTGGTCACTCTTCATGGACACACAGCTGGGAACAGGGGAGGCTGGTCTCTCCTGCTTGATTGGACTTCAACACAACAGAGACAAACATTACATCTCTCATCTACTCTGATCTCAGATTGGAAACATAAGAAGAGCTCTGGATCAGACAGACAGACAGACAGACAGACAGACAGACAGACAGACAGACAGACAGACAGACAGACAGACAGACAGACAGACAGACAGACAGACAGACAGACAGACAGACAGACAGACAGACAGACAGACAGACAGATACACAGACAGACGGAGATAGATACACAGACAGACAGACAGACAGACAGACAGACAGACAGACAGACAGACAGACAGACAGACAGACAGACAGACAGACAGACAGACAGACAGACAGACAGACAGACAGATACACAGACAGACGGAGATAGATACACAGACAGACAGACAGACAGACAGACAGAGATAGATACACAGACAGACGGAGATAGATACACAGACAGACGGAGATAGATACACAGACAGACGGAGATAGATACACAGACAGACGGAGATAGATAGACAGACAGACAGACAGACAGACAGACAGACAGACAGACAGACAGACAGACAGACAGACAGACAGCAAAATACACACAGACAGAGAGACAGGCAAAGAGACAGACAGACAGATAGACAGACAGAGAGACACACACACAAGGAGGGAATATTGTGTTTGTTTAATATTGTTTTAGGACTATGAAAATGGACGAAAGTATTAGCCTATGGATTATGAAAACTACAAAAAGAAAATGTGAAAATGGGAGAGGAGAAATGACTAGAGACAGTGTTGTTAAACTCACTGACCATGACCCATGAGTTCTTCTTACCTTTGTTCAGTAGAAAAGTCTCCCTCTCTAAACTTCATAGGAGGTTCCATAGACTGGTCACTCTTCATGGACACACAGCTGGGAACAGGGGAGGCTGGTCTCTCCTGCTTGATTGGACTTCAACACAACAGAGACAAACATTACATCTCTCATCTACTCTGAGCTCAGATGGGGAAACATAAGAAGAGCTCTGGATCAGACAGACAGACAGACAGACAGACAGACAGACAGACAGACAGACAGACAGACAGACAGACAGACAGACAGACAGACAGACAGACAGACAGACAGACAGACAGACAGACAGACAGACAGACAGATACACAGACAGACGGAGATAGATACACAGACAGACAGACAGACAGACAGACAGACAGACAGACAGACAGACAGACAGACAGACAGACAGACAGACAGACAGACAGACAGACGGAGATAGATACACAGACAGACAGACAGACAGACAGACAGACAGACAGACAGACAGACAGACAGACAGACAGACAGACAGACAGACAGACAGACAGACAGACAGATACACAGACAGACGGAGATAGATACACAGACAGACAGACAGACAGACAGACAGACAGACAGACAGATACACAGACAGACGGAGATAGATACACAGACAGACAGACAGACAGACAGAGATAGATACACAGACAGACGGAGATAGATACACAGGCAGACGGAGATAGATACACAGACAGACGGAGATAGATACACAGACAGACGGAGATAGATAGACAGACAGACAGACAGACAGACAGACAGACAGACAGACAGACAGACAGACAGACAGACAGACAGACAGACAGACAGACAGCAAAATACACACAGACAGAGAGACAGGCAAAGAGACAGACAGACAGATAGACAGACAGAGAGACACACACACAAGGAGGGAATATTGTGTTTGTTTAATATTGTTTTAGGACTATGAAAATGGACGAAAGTATTAGCCTATGGATTATGAAAACTACAAAAAGAAAATGTGAAAATGGGAGAGGAGAAATGACTAGAGACAGTGTTGTTAAACTCACTGACCATGACCCATGAGTTCTTCTTACCTTTGTTCAGTAGAAAAGTCTCCCTCTCTAAACTTCATAGGAGGTTCCATAGACTGGTCACTCTTCATGGACACACAGCTGGGAACAGGGGAGGCTGGTCTCTCCTGCTTGATTGGACTTCAACACAACAGAGACAAACATTACATCTCTCATCTACTCTGAGCTCAGATGGGGAAACATAAGAAGAGCTCTGGATCAGACAGACAGACAGACAGACAGACAGACAGACAGACAGACAGACAGACAGACAGACAGACAGACAGACAGACAGACAGACAGACAGACAGACAGACAGACAGACAGACAGACAGACAGACAGACAGATACACAGACAGACGGAGATAGATACACAGACAGACAGACAGACAGACAGACAGACAGACAGACAGACAGACAGACAGACAGACAGACAGACAGACAGACAGACAGACAGACAGACGGAGATAGATACACAGACAGACAGACAGACAGACAGACAGACAGACAGACAGACAGACAGACAGACAGACAGACAGACAGACAGACAGACAGCAAAATACACACAGACAGAGAGACAGGCAAAGAGACAGACAGATAGATAGACAGACAGAGAGACACACACACACACGGAGGGAATATTGTGTTTGTTTAATATTGTTTTAGGACTATGAAAATGGACTAAAGTATTAGCCTATGGATTATGAAAACTACAAAAAGAAATGTGAAAATGTGAGAGGAGAAATGACTAGAGACAGTATTGTTTAACTCACTGACCATGACCCATGAGTTCTTCTTACCTTTGTTCAGTAGAAAAGTCTCCCTCTCTAAACTGTATAGGTAGCTTCATAGACCGGTCACTCTTCATGGACACACAGCTGGGAACAGGGGAGGCTGGTCTCTCCTGCTTTATTGGTCTTCAACACAACAGAGACAAACATTACATCTCTCATCTACTCTGATCTCAGATGGGAAACATAAGAAGAGTTTAATTCCAAAACGCTACATATCCATTTTCAGAAATGTTGGTAAATTAGCTTTTATTGTTTAAAGAAATTATTAATGAGATTGGTGTGTTTTTCACTATCTAATCATGACATGGGGTTGATCAATGACAGACATGTATTTGTTTAAAATCTATCACTTAATGATTTCATTTCAGAGAGACAAATATTAATTGTGTTTTTATGTTGGATAAAAGTAGAGACTCAGAGCTAGAAAATGGTATATCATACACTACATTTGAGGAACAATGGGAAAGTAATTCTGCTTTGAAAGTTGATAAACTTGTAACATCACTTTTGAGAGAATGTCCTTTGAATGTTTTGGTACCTACTGGAGAGCTCTTCTTTGTCTACAGGGCTGTTACTTTGGCAGATAATGTCACCCATCTAAATAAATAGTTGTTATATATATAATTAACTAAATGTATGGTGTTTTTGTTTTATGTCAGTTTAATTTTGTTATGCTATAAACATTTTATTTTATTATAAGTGGTAAAAGGAACTAGAAAATGTTATATTTTGCGATTCTGAGTAATTACTACTTTAGTAAAGAATTACACATTATTCAGTACTACTGCAGTTGCTACATAATTCCAATAGATGGCAGCATAAGACCACAAATGATATTTCAGAATATTAGTTTAGTTTTCTCCCTGGATGCACCACCACTCCCCCTCACAGGAAAACTCCTGTGTGAGCTTCTTTCTGTCCCTTTACACACTGCTAATGCAAGAGGAAGGACTGAAAAAGCATTTAACAGATTACTGTGAAGTAATATAATGATGATTCATGTTTATTATTACCTGTTTTTATGCTCATGTTTGAAATTATACTTCATTACTATAACGATTATCAATAAGCCTGAACATTAATTCAGACACCTCTGGTTGAGAAAAACGTATTTTCCTGGTACATTCATTGTCAAATTCATCAACCAGCATCGAGCCACTCTGTCTTCTCTCTCTAGTAGTCAACTCAGCCCCGGTAAAAAGCTGGTGTCGTCGCTCTGCCTTCTCTCTCTAGTAGTCAACTCAGCCCCGGTAAAAAGCTGGTGTCTTCACTCTACCTTCTCTCTCTAGTAGTCAACTCAGCCCCGCTAAAAAGCTGGTGTCGTCGCTCTGTCTTCTCTCTCTAGTAGTCAACTCAGCCCCGGTAAAAAGCTGGTGTCTTCACTCTACCTTCTCTCTCTAGTAGTCAACTCAGTCCCAGTAAAAAGCTGGTGTCTTCACTCTGCCTTCTCCAGGGGCATGTTGAGGTAAATTTACTAAGGGGTTGAATTATGTAATTTTTTGGTGGGCAGGAAGACGCACTCTTGTCTTTTCTATTCCGACGTTGTTTACTCCCCATATCAGATATGAAGATGACTTTTTATAATGCATATATACTGAGGTTGATGTTCTGACTAGCGATTATTTACCCAGGGTTACATACCTGCTATAGTCACTACTATTTTGCTCTCCCAAAAGCAACACAGCCCTAAAACGAGATATATAGCTAACTAAAGTCATGTTAATGAGTGACCATTTTAGAAAATCATGGGACATATAGTCTGTGGTTGCATGCTATTTTATGTCAATCATATTGCTGCTTGTAGCCTATAACTGATGCTTCGTGGTCTTATGCTGCCATCTATTGGAAATATTTAGCAATTAAAAGATATTAATGCACATTCAGACGTTGGTGAGGCAGCTGAGAATTAAAAAAAAAATGGAATGTGTCCAGCCTACTTGAGGTGCCCCGAAAATAATATTCAAAAGATTAGTCCTTGGACACAGAGGGGTTAAACACTAAAGTTACCATCCATCTAGTGAAGAGAAGAGAACTGGACAGAGGTAGCCAGCATCCGTCCGGTTCTGAGGGAGGATAGGATAACTAGGATGCTGCTGGTAGAGTAGCTAGCTAGCTTACCTAGCTGTACCGACTAGCTAGGATAACTAGGATGCTGCTGGTAGAGTAGCTAGCTAGCTTACCTAGCTGTACCGACTAGCTAGGATAACTAGGATGCTGCTGGTAGAGTAGCTAGCTAGCTTACCTAGCTGTACCAACTAGCTAGGATAACTAGGATGCTGCTGGTAGAGTAGCTAGCTAGCTTACCCAGCTGTACCGAATAGCTAGGATAACTAGGATGCTGCTGGTAGAGTAGCTAGCTAGCTTACCTAGCTGTACCGACTAGCTAGGATAACTAGGATGCTGCTGGTAGAGAAGCTAGCTAGCTTACCTAGCTGTACCGACTAGCTAGGACAACTAGGATGCTGCTGGTAGAGTAGCTAGCTAGCTAGCTTACCTAGCTGTACCGACTAGCTTGGCTACCTAGCAGGACGTTCGTCTGTCGTTTG